>NC_134483.1:395821367-396096367 GCF_040206685.1 Ascaphus truei
TTTATGTGGGGGCATGCGGGGGAAATTGAATTTATGTGGGGGCATGCCGCACGGCCACACCAACCTCCCCGATGGGAAATGTGGCCGCGCTGGATCCAGCAGCCAACTTTGCTTGCGCGTGCCAAACCACGAGTCAGAGCCCCTGGCAGCAAGCGGGGATAGGGTGCGCGTCAGACCAATCAGGAAGAGGAATTATTTATTAATTTATTTTAAAAAAAAAAAGAAAATTTGAAAATTTTGGCGCGAGCAGGGGAAAATTAATAGAGCCACAGCACGGCTCGCCAGCGGCCTAAATCCACTCGCCACGGGGGTGTGGTTATTATTTGTCGAACACTGTATATATATATATATATATATATATATATATATATATATATATATATATATATATATATATATATATATATAAATATATAATAAAGTAGCCCTAAGAGGTACTTCCTAAATATGTGTGTGATAAAATAAGGAATAAGGCTATAGGGTGGTGTACCCAATATATTAGAGTGACAAAAAGGGCCACGTATAAATGTTCCCAAATAATGATAAAATAGCCTAGATAATACAACACATATAAAACTTAATAACAGATGTAATACCAATAGTAAAGTGCATTCAAACCAAACGACAAAATGGTGTGAAATAGTCCAATGTCAGATATTGTGGTGACTCCAGACAGGAGCAGGCTGCAGCTTCAATAGTGATGTTGCCACACCAAGAATACCTAAAAGAAAAAAAAAAAAGAGAAAGAGCAAGCTCCATAGCGTGATACTGTATGGGAAATGTAATGATGTATAAAAAATTAAAAAGAAGGTCTCTTGTACTTGACCTCACTAGAGGACAAATATAAACAGCATTTGTGAGATACAATCTCAATTGTGGTGACATCACTATCAGGGTATACAGCAGCCTGTTTGCCAGCAGTAGAATAATCACCAGTCTGATGTGTGGTGTAAGCAGAAAGGCATTCACAATACCAATGTCATGATACTGGGAGGTACCTGGGAGCTCAACCGTAGAGAGTAGTAAACACGGTCCTGAACAACTCCTCACCCACCAAACACCAGCGGTGCTATACTCAGGGAGCTCCCTGCCTTCTGCCATTGGTAAAGTGTCCATGAATCACCTGGAGGTGCCAGCTACACTCGTGTCTGTGCTTCCGTGACAGCATGCGCGCGGACCGGAGTGACATCACTACGTACAACGTAGCGTCTTGACGCGTTTCATCACTAGTGGTGACTTCATCAGAGGTGGCCACATAGCTCCAGGAACTCCCCTAAATAACCTGCGTTGCATAGCATCATAACAATCTCCCGATGTGAATGCTGCAATCAATCATATTACTAATAAGGGGGAGTGACACTTAAAAGAATTAGAATACCTGGATTCAGAGTGATTCCAAGGGGGAGTGGAAAAAATAACAACCTATGTAACCCAATAGCCTGGGTAAAAGATAGAATCCATAGTTATATGATACATGTTGTAATTATGCACCTCTGGAGCACTCCAAAATAATGTATTTACTGAGCACTCTTTTAAAATTAAAATAATGAATGACATATAAGTGGATTTAAAATAAATCCGATAAAATATACTTAAACAATTATACAAATATCAATAAAAGTATAAAAATGGTTAACAATTACAGAATGACTTGAGAAAAAAAGAGATTAGTGAACAAACTGACTGTGCCATGTAAATACAATTGTCCAGGGGGGCATAATTACAAATATGTATCATATAACTATGGATCCATCCACCCTGGGGCAACTACACCCTTCACCCCAGCCCCCCTCCTCCCTCTACCTCTAACAAACTGGGTACTGGTGTTTGTTAGCGGTTAGCTAATAAGATAATGAAGCTCTGATTTTATTTTTAGTACATACCTGTAGGATTGAAGCAGGGAGAGTCCGGACCTGAACCTCATTCATTTCAGGTCTGGGGAAGTCCTGCTTCCTGAGGTAAAGGCCACAGTATGGGGTGCTGGTATCTCCTGCAAGTTTAAATACCTCAGTCACATGACGCAGGGCATTTAAATTTGCAGGAGATACCAGCACCCGATATAGAGGCTTGTACCTCGGGAAGCATGAGTCCCAGGAGCTCAAATTAATGCGTTTCAGCTCCGTAGACCCCCTGCTTCAATCATTTGTATAAAATTAATAATAGCATGATCGCCTGTAAGAGCTGGCAGGGAGATGCAGAGAGAGAGGGGCCACTTCTCTTTGCTCTTTGTGCAGCTCTTTTAGACTGGTGCAGCCTAGTAGCATTAATGCAACGGGAGTCGCATCTAGAAGCATGGACCCCCGCTGCATTAATCCTTATGGGAAAATAACCCTGAACTGCACTTGAATACGATCACGGCCGCACTTGGGCAGCCGTCCACCCCATGTAATGGTCCAAGTAACGTGTGGGTGAAGTTGAATCGTGGCCCATCTGTATTTTTAATGTATAAATATCATCACATATATAGTAAATGGTAAAAAAAAACACTGTCATTATATTACTCACATGGTTATTATTGACTATTCTATTGTCAGCAATGAAACATTTCCACAAAACTACAGTGAACATAATACCATTGCAAACATACAGTAAACATACATTCAGACAATTTTCTCTTCAACGTGTTGAATAAAAACATGATGAATAAAATGTTCCGATGAAATGGATTTCTGCTATGGCATTTCTGAATGTTTATAGTTTTGCGAACACTGTTTTGAACTACCTGAAGAGATCCTACTCTTGCAAGGTTAAGCACCAACCTAGTACAAATCCTACACAGTAAGTGCAGAGCCAATGGCTTTGTTTTTATCTGATAAAGAAAAGTTTGAAAAGTTCTGTCTTGTAATAATATCAAATAGCACAGCCTGCCCTTTCCTTTACGCCATGCTCATATTTGATATATACACTGTATACAGTATCTTGGTAAACATGATTGCATACAAGGCTTTCAGATCACATAGTGATAGGATATCATAATAGCAAACATTGACAGCCAGACATCTCTGGGAAAGTGCTTTCATCTGTGAAAACATATACCCTGTGAACATAGTAAGCTGATAATTATGTTATTCAGCACATTTGACAAGAGGTCATTAAAAATGTACCGCATGGCTGAAGAACAATTTTGAGGTTGCAAGCAGTTCAGCATTGATAAGCTTGATCTTTAAAGAAAAATATGAAAATGCAGTTCACAATAGTATTATTGAAAAAAGAGTTTAGTAGCTGACTCTGCCATTTATTTTATGCAATAAAAGAAAATAATTGTATGACCTACCTCTCAAGAGAGATGAAAACCTACAGTACCAAAACAAGGTCAAAATATCACTTGATTTTAAATTCCTTGTTCACAATTGGTAGAGATAGCAAGCTAACGAAAATGTGTTTCACCCAAAACTTTGGAAATATTACAAACAAGCTAGAAAGTTAGACTGAACTTTAAAATGAAAGTTTATAGCAGAATTGTCCAATTTCGCTTGTGAATCTATTTTTGTATATTAGTAGGCCTTCTTTAGTGCCAAATTCAGTGTTGTGTTACATAAGTGATTACCCCTACTTACCATGTTTATTGGCAATTGTTTTTAACGTTTGTTCAAAAATTCACTATTTTTCAAACTTTAAAAAAAGATATGAATGGCTTTTTTTCAAAATTCGGTAATTTAGCAAAAGTTTTAAAATGTGCAAATACAAACTATGATAAAAAAATACTCCCATCTCTTACAGTAATGAAAAACAATAAAATCCAAAACCCCAGTACTGTATAGCAGACCACATATGTGTATGCATAATGAATAGGCAAGGTGATATATAAGGCATCATGTATATGAACAAGTAATTCATATAATAATAAGTTCATATATTTAGTAGCCTAAATATATCTACTGCAAAAAAAATTAAGCGCAAACTCTCTAGAATTAAAATACTGAGTGAAAGTTCAAAGTGAAAGAAAAACTGCAAAATAGACTCGCTCTATATGGTAGGAGGATGGTGATCAAATTATTGATCTGTTACAAAATAGAAGGAACTTCACAGGTTCATGTAATGACAAAAGAGGCATTTCAGGAATTTTTAATACTAGCGGTACAGTCTTATCTGATTCAGAATTGGGAGTATTAACTAAGGGGTTTAATTTTGCCCCTTCTGCTACACCTAATGTGTTTAAACTGTTTATTGATGCAAATAAATTTATGCGGAAATTGACCATTAAAAGACTTTTTTTAAACTAAAGTTTGATATACTCAAATTAGATTAATTGAATCCTATAGTGGCAAGTAATAAAGAAGATTTCAATCATGCTACATTTAGGGGGAAAATCCACTTTCTACCCTTATGGTGACCAAGGTAGTTTTGTTGACACTTTTTATCATCTTATAGTCAATGATTTTGAGACCTTAGCCAAACAGGATACTAAAGGGAAAAATAATGTGTCCAAACTAGAAATAGAGTCTATGAATAAGATGGCTAAAGAAAAGAATCTGATAAAAGCAACGGCTAAAGGAGGGGGGACAGTAATAATGAGTCGAGAGTATTATCTGAAAGATTAGTTTAGGATAATAAATGACAATGAAACATATTTGGTTCTCAAACCAGATCCAAACAAAAAAAAATAATTATGATTGAGTTGGATTTATTTTTGAACAAAAGTAGAAATATGGGTATATTAAATGAAAGTGAATTTCAATTTTTGAATAACAAGTACCCTAAGATACCCATATTTTACTTTTTACCAAAAGTGCACAAAAATCTGGATCGGCCTCCAGACCATCCAATTATTTTGAAGATTGATTCATCCACTTCAAATCTATCCCAGCATATAGATATGTACTTAAAAGAATATGCATTCCATTGCCATCTTACTGAGAGACTCTACCAAGGTGATTCAAGTTTTGAACAATGTAGAATGGAAGGACACCTATTTATGGTATATCATAGATGTAACATCCCTCTATACTGTAATAGACCATGAGAAGGGCTGGCATGCCATTGGAAGGACATTAGAAAAAGCAGGTAATCTGTTTATACTGGAAGGAATTGATTATATTCTTTATCAGATTTTTTTTTCTCATATGAGGGTCAGTTCTTTCTCCAAAAAAGAAGTACAGCCATAGGGACCAGTTTTGCGCCCAGCTATGCAAATTTATTTATTGGTATTTGGAAAGAAGATCAAATATATCAAGCTAACCCTTTCAGCGCAAACCTGGTGCTATGTAAAAGGTATATAGATTATATACTATTCATCTGGGAAGGGACTGCAGAGTCACTACAAGAATTCCTACTGTAGTATACTTCAATAATAACGACCTGAATTTAAAATTTACAGAAAAATATGATAAATCCAGTATTGAATTTTTAGATAGTGTTCTATATATTGAAGAAAATAATGTGGTCAAAACCCCAAAAATTTCCAAGCAAGTAGATTGCAATAATTATGTTCTCAAAAGTAGTTGCCATCACCCCAAATGGACCTCTAATATAACCTTTGGTCAATTTCGTCGTATTAAAAAAAATTGGTCAGATTTAGAAATCTATGAACAACAGTTTATCAGTAGGGGATATCAACTTAGAGCAACAGTTTATCAGTAGGGGATATCCATTGTTGGAAATAGAAGAAGCAAAGAGTAAAGCGAGATTACTTGATAGAAATCTAATCCTAATTCCCAGTGGAAAAAAAGAAGCCAATCAATATAATATGCCTTTTGGTACACAATTCAACAGCCAACACATGAAGATTAATAAAATATTAAATAAACATTGGCATATATAAAAAAAATGACACAGTACTAATCGATTTTTTACCTGATAGGGCTCAAGTGATATACACTAAGGCTAATCATCTAAAAGATAAACTTGCCCGAGCCTTTTGCCAACTATAAATACTGACGATAGTTGGGAGGATGAGAAAACAAAAGGATTTTTTAAATGTAAGTGATGCAAGGCGTGTAAATATGGTAAAGAAAAAACAGACTCTTTTACATCTAACTGTACTAAAAAGATTTTTAAAATTATTCAGCAACAATATATGCAAGTTTATGTAACATTTTGGAATAAACAGTAAGCAACAAAGTGAGCTATTTTTATCAAGAGATGAGTACCGTGTGTTGTTTGTGTTATTTCTGCAACCATAAGGAGGACGTGTGGGACAAGAGCACCTAAAAAAAGGATGATATGTATTTTTTTACATGAAGCAGTAGGTGACTACCAGTTCTAATCTTTTTATTTTTGTGCAATAAAATTAAAGACATTTTTTTTATTCCTGAGATAGTTAGACAATTTATATAAATTGTTGCATAACTAGCATCCATGGATGGAGGCTACATACACAATTTACCTAGCTGTAACGGCTTACTGCTATTGATAATATTATCTTTTGGAGTTAGCATAGGAGTAGGTGCTAATCTTAGTCCGTAAAACTATCATTCTCTAAGAATTAGAGTATTACTATATAATTTATGGTGTTATCATTGCACCTACACTTATGCTACACTATAGTAACTCTTTAAGTTATTATTATAAATAGGGAAGCCATAAGCAGTCACAGATATGCACAAGGCACACAGAGCCTCTAGTTCTTAATGGTAGATATTCAATAACGTACATAAATTGTGTAACTATCACTGGAAATATTTAAAAAAAAACAGAAGAAAATTAATTAAACACAACGGGCAGTTCTGGCACGATTTATCATGGCTGAAGTGAGAGAAATAGACCAGAACTGTCCGTCTGAGTTTAAAATAATGCGTGCTACATTATATTTTTAAAACATTCACAGAAACCATCATTCAGCATTATTCTTGCACAGTAGATTAGTAACAAAATTATTGCCCAATTAAATATTTACCAAACATATCACATGCATCATTTTATACAGTGATTACATTATGGATACACAGTTATTGTTTAAGTGAATATGAATGATGCTTTAAATTGTCTATAGTACTTCCCTATCAGTTTTACTAAATATGTTTAAAGCTCTTTTGGAGTTTGTTGCCTCAATATATTTTTTTTATGAGAATTGGTGAATTTTGAAAATTGTTTATCTTTGTCAAAGGCTAAATATCATGCCCACATTTTTTTTTAAAAACCATTGAAAAAGATAGTCCATGGGGGTGACAGACAGCACTACTAATGTACAAAAAAGCTGTGAATCTATATAGATGTGAAGGGAACAGTTCAGGCACCTCTCACATCCCTAAAAACAATACTGTATATCCATGGAGTTCACCGCACTCATACTGTATCTCAAAAATGAGATATCAAAAATAGTTTGTTTACTTAAGTAGAAAAACATACAATTAAATGTATTACATATAATCACAGTGTATAAATAGAACAAATATATCCACAATTTATAGATTGCACAAATTAATCACGGAAACACTAACAGTTGGGTATGTCCAAAAAGAAGACGAACACAGACGAAAAGTTATGAACAGGCTACAACAAAGCTGTATTGAAGATTAGGATATTCAAAAATCGTTCCTCCACAACATCCCAATAGAGTCAGAATGTGGATAAAGCCGTTAGGATATTCAAAATTCGTTCCTCCACAACGTCCCAATAGAGTCAGAATGTGGATAAAGCCACTAACAATATGACTAGTTCACTCGAGTTCCATTTTGCTGTTAGTGTTTCTGTACACTCTGATTATATATACAGTCATGTGAAAAAGGGAGTACACCCTCTTTAAATTCTATGGTTTTACATATCAGGACATAATAACAATCATCTGTTCCTTAGCAGGTCTTAAAATTAGGTAAATACAACCTCAGATGAACAACAACACATAACATATTACACGTGTCATGATTTATTTAACAAAAATAAAGAAAAAATGGAGAAGCCATGTGTGAAAAACTAAGTACACCTTATGATTCAATAGCTTGTAGAACCACCTTTAGCAGCAATAACTTGAAGTAATCGTTTTCTGTATGACTTTATCAGTCTCTCACATCGTTGTGGAGGAATTTTGACCCACTCTTGTTCACAACGTTTCTTCAGCATTGAGGTTTGTGGGCATTTGTTTATGCACAGCTCTCCTAAGGTCCAGCCACAGCATTTCAATCGGGTTGAGGTCTGGACTTTAAATGGGCCATTGCAACACCTTTATTCTTTTCTTTTTTAGCCATTCTGTTGTAGATTTGCTGTTGTGCTTGGGATCATTGTCCTGTTGCATGACCCAATTTCGGCCAAGCTTTAGCTGTCAGAGAGATGTCCTCACATTTGACTCTAGAATACTTTGGTATACAGAGGAATTCATGGTCGACTAAATGACTGCAAGTTTCCCAGGTCCTGTGGCTGCAAAAACAAGCCCAAATCATCACCGCTCCACCACCGTACTTGACAGTTGGTATGAGGTGTTTGTGCTGATATGCTGTGTTTGGTTTTCGCCAATCGTGGCGCTGTGCATTATGGCCAAACATCTCCACTTTGGTCTCGTCTGTCCAAAGGACATTGTTCCAGAAGTCTTGTGGTTTGTTCAGATGCAACTCTTCAAACCTAAGCCGTGCTGCCATGTTCTTTTTAGAGAGTAGAGGTTTTCTCCTGTCAACCCTTCCAAACAAACCATACTAGTTCAGTCTTTTTCTAATTGTATTGTCATGAACTTTAACATTTAATATGCTAACTGAGGCCTGTATAGTCTGAGATGTACAGTAACTCTTGGGTATTTTGCAATTTCTCTGAGCATTGCATGGTCTGACATTGGGATGAATTTGCTGGGATGTCCACTCCTGGGAAGATTGGCAACTGTCTTGAATGTTTTCCACTTTTGAATAATCTTTTTCACTGTAGAATGATGGACTTTAAATTCTTTGGAAATGGCCTTATAACCCTTCCCAGATTGATGGGCAGCAACAATTTATTTTCTTAGATCATTGCTGATGTCTTTCCTCCTGGGCATTGTGTTAACACACACCTGAATGCTCCAGACCAGCAAACTGCTAAAACGTTGCCTTTTATAGAGATGGTCACACTTGCTGATGATCAATTAATCAAGGGCATTTGATTAGCAGCACCTGCCTGCTACTTAGCATCTTAATTCCTATGGAAACAGTAAGGGTGTACTTAGTTTTTCACACATAGCTTATCCATTTTGGCTTTATTTTTGTTAAATAAATCATGACACGATGTAATATGTCATCTGTTGTTGTTCATCTAAGCTTGTATTTACCTAATTTTAAGACCTGCTAAAGAACAGATGATTGTTATGATATATATTACTGTATGCTCATTTGCATGTCTTAGTCTGGGTCTGCAACCCTGCCTTTCACCATTATCACCCAGCACACAGTGATTCCACTGCAGCAAGGGAATCTGGGAATTGAAATGCAAATGAGCACACAGTGGCACCTTTTGCTTTGAAACCATATAACAGTATAACCAACCCCACACTGATGAGACCCATTAAGGTCGAAACGTCTGCCTGTAGGTGGGTTTACTGGCTATGCATCTTAACCAAGCCTGTGCTCAAAGCTGTGAAATACAGCAAGCATATGCTTATAGGGGACCATGTTATATGGTTTTGAAGCAAAAGGTGGCACTGTGTGCTCATTTGCTTGTCATTTCCCAGAATGCCTTGCTGCAGTGGAAGCACTGTGCGGGTGAGAATGTGAAAGACAGGGTTGCAGACCTGTCTAAGACATGCAAATGAGCGTACAGTAATATTTCCATTTACTCTATGCTTTACTGTGGAGGGTTTTTGTCACTTTTTTTACCCACCATAACTTAACGTTGAAGCACGACATCAAGGGACAGCACTCAGGTAAGTTGATCACAAGTTCATTGTATTGAAAAAGACACAAAAACCGACGTTTCGGTCCCCCCAGTGGGACCTTTCTCAAGGTGGTGCCCACTGGGGGACCGAAACGTCGTTTTTTGTGTCTTTTTCAATACAATCAACTTACCTGAGTGCTGTCCCTTGATGTCGTGCTTCAACTGGTATCGTATGGTCTATTATTGTGTTATGGAATAAGCACCAAACTTTGTTTACTTTCAAGTAGAGTGCCGACTGTTTTTTTGGATTATATATATATATATATATATATATATATATATATATATATATATATATATATATATATATATTTGTAAGAGATGTGTGCAGAGGTATGCAATGGAGACCGTTTTTAAGGTGAAATTAAAATAAGGCTTGTCCCTTTTAACACAGCAAAAGATATGAAAACAACAAACGCTTATTCCTGTTTAAGGGCTCATTTACTTCCCCAGTCCCTTTCTCCAGGGCTGAGGGATAATCCCATTACCACCCCATTCCCCAAAGTCTCAAGAGATACCTTAAAGCAGGTTGCCCTTCATGTCAGTCCCTGGTAGGTTCCTGGGTCCCCTGTGTCCAGGAATATAGGTCTTTGGGTGTCTTGATCTCAGCAGAGCCTTTCTGCTCAAGACCTCTTTCCTCTTGTCAGCACCCTTGTGTACTGAGGAAAATCTCCCTTCCTGTCTCTGAGGCAGGCTTTTTTGACACCTGTAATCAGCCAGGTGGTGTTGGTTAATTGTCTACCAGCAGTTAACCCCCACACTGCTGGATTAGAGGCACATTTCTGAACAGGGATAAGTCCCCTGTTACAATAATATACATCAAGTTGTATGTTTTTCTACTTGTAAGTAAACAAACATTTATTCACACCTCATTTTTGCTTTATTACTATCAAAGTGAGTGCGGGGAACCCTATGGATATACAGAATTTAAAAAGATGTATTAGATGTATTATAGTGAGCATAGCTATAAAACACCAAAAGATGCTCTGACTATTTGATCTTCTACAGGTTATTGAATGGCAAAGGATATCTAAAAGATTTTTAGATTAAGGTACTTTTTTCAACATAACAATGCACTTCACCTTCACGATGACAGACGTGTATTTAGTAAGAAGACAGCTTACACACAATGTCACATTTAAATGTGTTTTTGTAGAAAGATGCATTTATTGTACATTGTCCTATATTTTTATCAAAATTAAATAGAATTAAATTATTTTATCAGTAAATACATAATAACGCTAACAGCAACAACATATATTAGCATGGAATGGGCATAATACAGACTACAACAATGACCACATTCATTTGATGTCAATGTGTTTGTTTTTAAAACTGTTTTAAATTAATTTACAATTTTAAGGTGTGATGTTTTATTGAAAGAAAACTTTGTATTACTCAAATCATATTGGTTGGTTATTTGTTAGCAAAAAAATCAGCATTTTCTCAGATTAAAATAAATAAAGGCTAAATTATATAAATACAATTCTCTAATGTTGTCTTTTGAAGTGAAACTTCTTCGCAGACACATACAGGGTTTTCATGGGAAAAAAGTCTTTGTCCTGTAATGAAAAACCTTAACAGGTGACAACACAAAACTAATGGGTGCGCACCCGTCGCGCAATGTCGTCACACGATGCCGTGCCTGGCCGTCGCTCTTGGGCATGCACAATTTTTTTTTAATTCTAGCAGGCATGGAGCTTGCACTAAATGCATGCGCACAAGAAGGGGTTGTGGGCCAAATGCACACCGTTGCCCTCTGCACATGCGCATCATGGGCTTCTGTGCATGTGCAACATGTTAGCCGGACCGAGTTGGACAAGAGGAGCCAGGGAAAACCGGGCAGGGATAAAAAGGAGCAAGAAGGGAGGGACTGAACCCTGGGGCTGTGAAAGAGTCGCGTCCCCCGAGGCTGTAACAGACAGACACACACACACACATGGAGTGACACACACAAACAGAGTGACACACATACATAGTGAACACACACAGTGACACACACAGAGTGACACACACACACCCAGCGACCCACACACAGAGGGACACACACAGAGGGACACACACACACACACACACACACACACACACACACACAGAGTGACACTCACAGTTAGTATAAATATAGATGTGCAAATAGCTAAAACAGAATTTGTGCCGAGGATGCGCATTCTAAGTCAAACTTCTTTGCATTTTGGCACTGAAATTGTGTTTTGATTTTTAATTAAAAACATCACCATCACAAATACAATTTCTGTGACAAAATACAAACAAGTTTCACTTAAAATGTGCGTGCTCGGCACACACGCTTTTTTTTGTTACATTACAGCAAAGTTTTTGAACAAGGCATCTTTTCCACGTCTTTTTTATGTTTTCATAAATGTTAAAAAGATGTTGAATGCATCTTTGTTTACACTGTAATAAGCTATTTATAAAACTTCATCGGTTCTTGTTGGTTTGCGGCACAGGCTTGACATGGATCTACTGACACCTTGGCAACTTGATCACTTGTGAAGCGGTCAGATAGTTGAGACCTTTCCATTAACACCAAGAATGGAAGAAGTACTCCATCTTCATATTCATTGCACCCACCGCTCTGTGAGAGCTGATTATGTCATTACCCATAGAAATGAGAAAAATGTGGTGTCATTCAGTGGACAATATAAGGCCACAAAAACAGTTTTCTAATCTGTCTAGTTCACATTAACCATACTGTAAATGATCCTCCAGTGGCCAGTGTCTCCTTACTAGCATAGTACCTTTCTATTGAATACTCATTGATTTATCAAATATCACTCTGTGTGCTACCAGATTAGTTAGCAATATTTATGTCAGGTCCTTACTCTGGGCCGCTCTCAGAGCCAATCAAATTGTTGATCTATATATAATTTTGTCCTAGGATATTGCTCTGGTATAAAGTAACTTTTATGCCTGTTAGGAACTTGCCCTATTCACACCGCATTGCTAGTGTCTTTTGAATGGTTAGCCATGTTCATACAGTACAGTATCTATCATATGCTCCCGGCTTTATTCCTTTGTACCTTACCATCGATCCACTCTGTATAGCTAAGTGTGTAAAATGTGACAGTTATATTTATTAGGATTAAAATGTTTTAGCTTGTAAGAATGTATGTTTCTTTTTTTTTTTCAACTTAAACTTTTTATTGGAAATTACAAGTGCAAACATTGTGTCACAGCCCGTTGTATCACTTCCAGTTATAAAAACACACATATTTGATCATCACTAACACTCAACTACAGACGACATCACAAACAAGACGAGACGAACCAGACAAGGGAACCGGGGTGGGGGGGGGGAAGGGAATGGGGGGAGGGGAGGGGGAAGGGGGGGAGGGAGAGAGGAGGATGCTTCAAGCTTCTTTGTTCGTAGCTGTCATTGTTGTATGTTTCTTTTTGGATACATTTGTCACATCTTACCTTACTATTGTTTTCATGTGTGTCTGCTCACGGTTGGTCATTCACACTACTACTGGCGTCTCCTAGCAACAGAAACACAGCTGGAGGATAAGCATTTCATGCTAACAGTGTTACCTGTACATTTGTAATATTGGTGTCTAAAAAATGCCAATATGTAGCAATTGCATTGTGACAGGGAAAGACACACTATTCCTTCTTAATATGCAGACTTCCTCCGTCTGAACCAGTTCTGGATTACCAGTGTACCTGGAACTGCAGAGCCAATTTCTCAGCCCCAGGTACTCCATTAATTATCCAGACTTATTTCAGAACTGAGACAGAGAGTTCAGACAAACTGAATGTGACTATTTGGCTGCTTTATCTGTATGTCTGCAAACCTGCCTACTAAACTGCTTTCTACTTGATAAGTCCTAGAACTGGTAATAAAGACTATCATGCTCACAGTCAGGATAGAGCAACGGTGACAATTATTTTGTCTGGAGGGCTACTTGACAAGCTTCCGTAAACTTCGCGGGACACAAACTTAATGTAGAATCTTACCAAAGCGCTTCACCAGCTTACATATTTTTCTTCTCACCAGCATCTCCCCTACCCCCTCTCACTTTCTGCCTCCTTTTATGACTCACTCTCATTTCTATCTCTGCCCTTTCTCTTTTAATTCTCCTTCATCTCTACCTTCTCTCCCCTCCCCCATTCTCTCCCCCTCCCTTTAACCACCGCCCTTTCCCCCTTCCCTTCTCTCCCCCTCCCATCTCCTTTCTCCCCCTCCCTTTACTCCCCCCTTTCTTCTCCCATCATCTCTCCACCTCCCTTCTCTCTCTCACTCCCCTTCTCCTGCTTACTCTCATTCTCCCTTCTTCATTTCTCCCTTCTCTCTTCTCTATATTACTCCCATTCTCCCTAGTCTCTCTCTTTGTCTCTCACTACCCTTCTCCCTTACTCCCCTTTTTTATCACTCACGTTCTCCCTCTCTCTCTCTCTTTCCTTTTACCACAGGCCCTACCTGGGGTGTGGGCTGTGGAGGAATGGCTGAGGAGGGAGCCCAGCAGGCAGCAGTGATTACGGCATTTAGTCCTAACTTCTGTGTTAAGACCACCTGGATGGGCTTCTGCCATGCTTCTGCTTTGTTCCTTTGCCTATTTTGATTAAGTAAAGCTGTTTTGATTGGAATCAAGTGTGGTGTCCAGTTTCTGATATACCTTGATGAAGCTCTGTAGTTTGAGGGAAACATGCATCGGGCACATTAGTGTGACATCATTAGTTTCTGACATGGGTCAGAGATGAGGGATTTGCCTGGCTTAAGCATACACGAGTGGTAGGGTTCTGTATGCTGGCTTATAAATTAGAGAGTATTGAGTATAGATCGCTACACTTTCTTTCTCCTCTCCCTCTCCATGTGGCGGTCATCTATTGCCCACCTACATGTACTCATCCCCCTTCTGTCTTTCTCTCTGTAAGGAATCCGCTCCTGGCTTTGATTATAGCTTTTGCAGACTTCTGCAGTTGCAAAAGCTTACTCTGGCAATCAATGGCACATGTGCTGCTTCTCATTGCAGCTTCTGCCCTGTGCTCCATCATTGGAGGATTTCTCACACACCCTCCTCCTGTGATTTGATCTCCGCCCTTTATATCCTGGGCTTTGGCACTGAAACAGGGCCGTGCATAAATTCCTACCCTGGACGTTACTGTCTCTGCCACAAGCCACCCTGGCTTGTATCCTGGTGTACTAACCTTTCTGGTTCTTGCCCCTAGTTCCTGAGGCCTGCTGCTAGTTCCATGCGGGGGCCCGTTCCTGACTTCTGTGCTGAAGCGTTGGTTTCCCTTCGCTGCCCTGCGGTGTACTTCGGCCAGCCTGCTGTCTCCCCCTGCTGAGACCAGCGTCATGGGCCGAGGCCTTTCCACACGAAGAGGCCACTCCCACGCTCATGCTCCTAAGCTGAAGCGGGGAACTCCTGACTACCTGTTGCCGAACTCCTGCTTGAATAACGACGATGCTGCCTTCTCCAATCCTGACCCTGCTACGTACGACTACGAACTGCGCACTCCGGATCAGTCTGCGTGGACTAAGGTCGGTGATTATATAACCACACCTCAGCCCCGCGGTCCGGTCCCGGTTTGTGGCGAGCACAATCGGAACAGTATGCTCGGCCCCACAAAACCGGACCGCGCCGTGGCGGGGGTGGGTACATTTTTTACTGTACCTATGTCCCAGGCTGCGGACCAGTCCCTGTTTGGAAGACTATACCTGTTTGAGAGACTGCCTCCGCCTGAGAGTGCGTTCTTGTGTGAAGGTTTAACCCCTCAGGAAAGACTGATTCGTAAGGAACTCCTTACTAGATCTCAGCAATTTAATGAGGAAAGAAAGTCTCAACAGGCCCTGCTCTCCCAACGGTCCTGGGTTTTGTCCTCTTCAGAACAAAAGACTCTAGATCAGATTCTAGATGCCACCTGTGTGTTATGCCAAGATCTTGACTTAATCATAAGTGAGCGGGACCCTCTTCTCACTGCCTACGCACTTTCTAATCACAATTTCTATGCTTCCAGTCCTGTTACTAAACCTGTGGGGTTACCACCCACTCCTAAGAAAGGCCAAACCATCTCCCTGTCACTCCCTGCTAAGGAAGAAGCTGCCACGGTCCCTAGTCCTGAGTTAACCTCCCTGGGTTCTTTCCCCGAGGTTATTCCTGTCTTAACCCCTGCTGGACAGGCCTATGAGTCCTCCACTGTAAACCCTTGCATCCCCCAGGTCAGTGTGTCTTCCCTAGCACCAGAAAATGAATCCTGTTTGCCCTCTCTTTCTAAACCAGAATTTCTAAAATCTGTTCCCGAGGTTATTTCGATTTTAACCCCTGCTACAGTTTAAAGAAGATAGTGAAGTTGCGCCAAAAGAGATATCCTACTTTTCAATACACGACTGTAGTCCTTCACACAATGCAGTTCAGCTGCCCGAGTATCTCAGAGGTGATTCGCCAACCTCTGTATACTTGTATAGAAGGGAAAAGGGGAGAAATCCTCAAGCGCGTTCTTCTGCTTGTGGCTCCAGGATATATGTGGAAGTAGAAAATAAAAGAGAGAGGGGGACCACAATGAGGGAAAATTCAACATACAGTACATATATACCTTGATTTTACATTTAGGGGGAATAAAATTAGGGTAGGAGACACACTCACACTAGGTATCTGGTCTTGATCAGATGACTACTCCTCTCTTTGGGGGTGAGGGAAAACCCCCTGATGACGCCTCAGAGAATAAGAAAAAGGGAAAAAATAGTGTAATAACGTTTAATACCATTCAGAAAATAGAGATTAAAAACTCACAAGTGGCCAAAAGTTTTTGGCATAGGGAGGAGATACTGCACCGACACACTTTAATCGAGCAAATACCCAGTATGTACCTGGCAGATACCTGGAATGCGCCGCTCCTCACCTCTGACAAGCCCCGTTGCGTTTGCCTTCCCAGCCTGGGTTCATGCCTGGCTGACGGGCGGCTGATCTGTTAAATGATAATGATTAGGATTTAATAGGCTGCAATGCTTCGCGTGTCTACCAGATGGCATAAATTCATGAATTGTAATGCAGTATATATATATATATATATACTGTGCAGTATTGCAGCCAGCGGGAATAAAATGCTTCAATCCCTGCCTGGAAAATAACCCAATATACTCGGGCAGAAAACTGTCACAAACCTCAATACACCCGGGTATACCCGAATTCGTGGGACTAGCCGAGCTCGAATAAAGTGTGTCGCCAGTGTAGATCCAGACTCCACAGAGCGTCCCTCTCAAGGATGGGTTGTCATGTGTAGACTGTTTCCAGTTGGAAGTGTCTTCTAGATGGTGTGTACAGTTCAGCAAATGGCAGGGTGGGTTTCCAAACGCCTGTGCACGGGCTGGGTCCTCCTCCGTCTGCTTTCTTCCCTGCACACTCCTTACACAGCCCCCGGTCCTTCGCGCATGCGCATGCGCTCCCGGCAAGATGCTGGCCAAAGCTGGAAATCCAACCTCCTCACTACGGTGGCCTGTGATGACCAAAAACCGTCAGACGCGTTTCGCATTAGCTTCCTCAGTGCTTGGGATTACAAGCCTGGTTCGTATCAAGACTACTGCTCCAATATATTGCAGTGAACCCGCCCGCCCTATACCCTCGCTAACCACCACCCTGAATTCCTTGGGAGCTAAAGACTCTCGCAACTTCTTACATGCTGATTCCACCAAGGCCATTGTCTGCCCCGAATTCCCCAATGTCATTTTTGTCCGACAATCAGTGTCCTGTGTCCCGTATTCTTGGATTATTACTATGCACCGGACACCTGGTTGCTGCCCTTCTGATGTCCCTATTCCGGAGTCCCCTGGTCCCATTGCCCATGTACCAAAAATCGCAGTGCCACCATTGTCCTTTGCGGCACTCGCCAATGTACACCTGGATTTTGGACCTAAATCACGCCTGAGACACTTCAGGAACAACTCGATGTCTCCCAGACCTATGAATGGTCCTGTCCACCCAGGCTTCTCACCCAGTGGTGGGGGTACTGTAAGGAATCCCAACAAACCATGGGCTTTCAACGCCACCTCTCGCCTAAGGTGGTTTAGAAACAACTCCATGTCCCCCAAATCTGTGATGGACCCTGTTCGTCCGGAGGTCTCACCTGAAGGGGGGGGGGGGGTACTGTAAGGAATCCGCTCCTGGCTTTGATTATAGCTTTTGCAGACTTCTGCAGTTGCAAAAGCTTCCTCTGGCAATCAATGGCACATGTGCTGCTTCTCATTGCAGCTTTTGCCCTGTGCTCCATCATTGGAGGATTTCTCACACACCCTCCTCCTGTGATTGGATCTCCGCCCTTTATATCCTGGGCTTTGGCACTGAAACAGGGCCGAGCATAAATTCCTACCCTGGACGTTACTGTCTCTGCCACAAGCCACCCTGGCTTGTATCCTGGTGTACTAACCTTTATGGTTCTTGCCCCTAGTTCCTGAGGCCTGCTGCTAGTTCCATGCGGGGGCCCGTTCCTGACTTCTCTGCTGATGCGTTGTTTCCTTAGGCCGCCTGCTAGTTCCATGCGGGGGCCCGTTCCTGACTTTTCTGCTGAAGCGTTGTTTCCTGAGGCCGCCTGCTAGTTCCATGCGGGGGCCCGTTCCTGACTTCTCTGCTGAAGCATTGTTTCCTGAGGCCGCCTGCTAGTTACATGCGGGGGCCCGTTCCTGACTTCTGTGCTGAAGCATTGGTTTCCTGACGCTGCCCTGCGGTGTACTTCAGCCAGCCTGCTGTCTCCCCCTGCTGAGACCGGCGTCATGGGCCGAGGCCGTTCCTCACGAAGAGGCTACTCCCGCGCTCATGCTCCTAAGCTGAAGCGGGGAACTCCTGACCACCTGTTGCCGAACTCCTGCTTGAATAACGACGATGCTCTCTTCTCCAATCCTGACCCTGCTACGTACAACTATGAACTGCGCACTCCGGATCAGTCTGCGCGGACTAAGGTCGGTGATTATATAACCCGAACTCAGCCCCACGATCCGGTCCCGGTTTGTGGCGAGCACAATCGTAACACTCTCACACTTTGAATCCTGGTTCTCTTACTTTCTCTTCTCCACTGCCAAGTTCTCTCCTGGTGGACTTCAGCTGCTATATTGATGACCACTCTCTCTCTTGGGCTTCCCACTTTCTCTCTATCTTACATCTTCTTTTTGCCTTCCCCAATGGACTATAGCCAGCACCAACAACGATGGCCATTACCTGGACCTGGTTTTCACAAAAAACTCTTCTCTCTCTAATTTCTCCATTTCCCCCTTTCCTCTCTCATCTCATTTTCACTCTTTCTTCTCCCCTTCTACACCTCCATCTACCCCTCTATTAACCTACAACCATTTCATTACACTTTGCTTGGGAGAGGCTGAGAGGCGGGTGAGAGGCAGCAAGAGAGGGACTTAGAAAAAAAATGTTTTTTCCCACATCGGATTGATGCCAGGAGCCTCCGGAGCTCATACCCATTAATATAAGCACCAGAGATGCCCAACATGAATCCCATGCAATGCATTTACAGGCAACTTCATTAATTGCCTTAAGGCAATTACGGGGTTAACTACCAGTGCAATGTTTATTGTGGGTAGTGGGGGTGGGCAAAGGGGTATTTGGCCCTTGGGGAGTGTTTAGGCCTTGCGGTGGGGGGTGGGGGGTTGCGGGTAGAGTTAACTTATTCATTACATTAGCAGTTAATACCGCTAAGGTAATGAAGGGGTTAACCCCTCCCGCTACTACCTGGTAGGCCTAAACATCCATACTTTGGGATACTACCCCCTTCACCCAACCCCTCTACCCATAATAAACAAAATACACACAACAACCCTACTACCCACCTCCTCTACCCACAACAACCCCTCCCCCACCAACACATACAGTTCAGTAATGGGCAAAATTACAATTACCCTGATTTGGATAATAGTGCATTTGCCCATTTAAAAGCAAACATTAGCCAGCCAGCAAAAAGTAAATACAACTTTCTACTTACCCTTCCCATCATGAAGGGTGTCCTCATCTGCATTAATTATTATCTGCGATTAATAACCGCTATAGTAATTAAGGGGCTATCTCCTGTCCCCTGCTACCCACCCGGGAGGCCTAACCACCCACCCCAGCCCCACTATAACCACCCTCTACCCATTGATTGGCACAGTGGTTCATCATACTCATATAATATGGGCAAAATAAGCCACTATAGCAGTCAATGGTCAACCTAATAAAAATCATTGAGGCCAAAAATACACAATAATAAAAGAAATACACAAGCACCTAAACACTGCAACAATAAAATAACTAAAAAGCCCAATAGTACACATGAATAAAATGTATCTATCACCAAAACAGCAAAATAATTTAAATTATGTTATTCCAAAACATAAGAATACAATAAAATAAACACCTATCTAACCAATTCAAGAAATACAAGCACTAGCCAACAAATCAATTAAATCAATAAAAGCACTAGCCAACAAAACTATTAATTAATTTAAACCACAAACAAACAAACCCTAAAATGTACTAAAAACAATCCATCCTAATTCCAAACAATTTAATCAAAACAATAGTTCGAAATAGAACAAATAACAATCAATTCAAAACAAGTATTTGCCAAAAAACTCATTGCTTGTCACTATTTATCTGTACCCTGGGCACATTATCAGTCAATGGGCAATGAAAAACATAAAAATAAATACAATTAAAAAACCTGAAAAAAGACATTTACCTACATTCAATATTTATCTTACCTTTTGAAGTCTTCACCCTCCGAATCCCGGCGTATCAGGAAACTCTCGACCAACGACACAACATCATCACCCGCATTCTGTCTCCATCCTCATTGAAGAACAGCATCAGGGTCATGAGGGTCAGATAGTACAGCTCCAGTCCGATTGGACACCATGTGCCCGGCTCTTTTTTTTTTTTTTTTTTTTAAAGGATGTGATGTCATCTCCAAGGGAGGTACATTACTTGACGTGAGACATTTTAAATGCATAGGAGATACTGGCATCCCATAACGGGACCTGTATCTCAGGAAGCAGGGGTCCCAGATCTCAAATCAACACGGTTCTGCCCCGACCTGCTGCTCACGTACACTAGTATTAAAAATGCTATTAAAAGCCTTTGATCGCTGGTGAAATATGCGCAGGGAGAGGCGGCTCTCTCTGTGCAGCTCTCTATGCAGCTGGGTCAGATCGCTGCAGATTGCCGGGTGAGCCCTTTCAAGAGAGGCGACAAACACATCGCTGGCGCCTCGCTAGTTTTGGGCATTTTGCTATCACAGGTATTCGAGGCGTTCTGAATACCGTGATAATGCAAAAAGAAACTGGCGGCATATCCGGCACAGTGATTTTTTTTATGAAGGCTACTAGAATAGGCCACCATATCTCTTCTATCATACTCACTCATAGTAATTGTCACGTGTGCTCACCACATACAGGACTAGGCCGCGGTGCTGAGGTGGGGATGTATATAACCGTCGCTCTACAACTACGGGACCAGGTCCAGAGTCAGAGTCGTGTAGCGGGTCAGGGTAGGAGAATTCAGGTATGTCGTGGTACTTGCCGTGGTCCGGGGTTGGAGAGAGGAGAGTAGTCAGTATCTGTGAGTCGTGGTCAAGGAGAGGGGAGAGCGGGGGTACAATTAAAAGGTGAAGTCCGGTGGTACAGAAGAGACAGGTCAGGGTATGAGCAGGGGTCACAACCGGGGTCAGGCAAGGCACAGGAACAGGCAAGATACAGGCAGCAGAGAGCACAGCACATAATCAATAGTTTATGCTCAGTAAGTTGTACAGGAACTGACAGGGGATATAAAGGAGGAGGAACCAATCAGGAGGGAGCAGAAAGATTACATCAGACCCAGAATGGAAGCTAATAGGAGGAAGCAGGATTGGTTGCAGGTGAGACACATCTGATGTGTATTTTGAGATTAGCTGCCGCGCAGCGTGCGCACGCAGGGGGAATACGTCGTGCGGCGAGTGCATCGCCAGCGGGAGTTGGCGCTGTGGCAACGTGATGAGAGCGTGCCTTCGCGGGTGCACTGTTGGGTTGGTGCGCCCGCGCAGACAAGGGTCTCTGCGCGCCGCAGGCATTTCAGTAATGGTTAGTTTTTATTATTACATTGGGACAATGAAAGAGTGGCTATGACTGGTATGATGTTGGCGAAAAATAACAATGTAACCTGCAAATTTTAGGTGACAAATATTCACTATTAATCCCATTTCTTCACAATTCAATGTCGAATAATTTGTTAAGTTTTGAGATGAAAAGCTTTAGAAACATAATATTGTCTATATGTATTGTGACAAACGGCTTACTCCGGGGCTCCGTCGTTTGTCCGGGACTGTTTAGAACACGGTCTTTTAGGGTAGGTTAAATGATGAGGCGTCACGTACTGTTCCTTTAAACAGGCTATGCCTGGTTTATTCAGTCCCAGGCACTGAGACTGCCACAGTGCATACAACAGAAAACAGATCAAAACAAAAGCTGCTCACCTGAGCGATAACTTAACTTAGATATCCCTGACTCAGGGTTGGAAGTGGCTTTTCCACTTCCAACATCAAAACACGGTACTTTTGCAGTCTTACACAAATGAACAGAAAGATTGAACCTGTTTGGGGAAGAGGCTTCTCCCCTCTGTAGTTCAGCAGCCTTCCAGCCTCCTGGCTCTTGTGGGGAGACCAGAGCAAACAGGAAATCAGTCTTTCATACCTGATTCCTAATTAGCATGACAGGTGACAGAAATCAGGCAGCAGACAAACTCTGGTCTGGATCTCTCATCCCTCAGTTCCAGCGCTTGCCAAACTGTGGGATGGAGTGTATGTATTATAAGGCTGCACTCCCAGGCCAAACAGGATAGAAACTGTCTAGTATCCTGGGAGCCCTATATACGGAATTTATTACCATCCCCTGGTTTCTGTCACATATCCTCCCCCCCAGCTCAGACCTCGAGGGATGAGCGACCATGGATATTAGGGAGTGCATCCTTGACAACCCGTCAGCATTGCCATGTTTGTGCCCTGACCTGTGTTCCACAGAAAATTTAAAGGGTTGTAGGCTTAGGAACCACCTGGTCACTCTAGCATTCTTTTCCCTGTTTTGACACATCCAGGTAAGGGGTGCATGATCTGTGACCAACCGGAATTTTCTCCCCAACAGGTAGTATTTGAGCGTCTCTACAGCCCACTTTATTGCGAGACACTCTTTCTCTACTATGGAGTAATTTTTCTCCTGGGGATTTAGTTTCCTACTTAAATAAAGGATGGGGTGCTCCTCACCTTGAGACTCCTGGGAGAGTACCGCCCCCAGCCCTACCTCAGATGCGTCGGTTTGGACTACGAACTCTTTGGAGAAGTCAGGTGTGACCAACACTGGTTGGGCACAGAGAGCTTCTTTCAGGCTTCTAAAGGCCTGTTCGGTTTCGGGGGACCACTTTACCATTAGCGGTCCTCTTGCTTTTGTGAGGTCAGTTAGTGGGGTTGCCTTAGTTGCAAAATTGGGAATAAACCTTCTATAGTACCCAATTAACCCCAAAAAGGTCCTTACTTGTTTTTTTGTAACTGGCCTTGGCCAATTTTGTATCGCCTCCACTTTGAGTGTTTGGGGTTTGAGTAAACCTCTGCCAATAGAATATCCCAGATACTTGGCCTCCTCCAGACCAATAGTGCATTTAGCGGGGTTAGCAGTTAGTCCAGCAGACCGGACTGCGTCAAGCACAGCTTGGACCTTTGGAAGGTGGGATTGCCAATCTTCACTATGGATTACCACATCATCCAGATAGGCGGCAGCATACCGAGCATGTGGTTTTAAAATTTTATCCATCATTCTTTGGAATGTGGCGGGAGCTCCATGTAAGCCAAAAGGCAACACCTTATACTGAAAGAGGCCGTCTGGGGTTGAGAAGGCTGTCTTTTCTTTTGCCCTTTCTGTGAGGGGAACCTGCCAGTACCCTTTTGTTAGGTCTAGGGTTGTGAGATATCGGGCTTTGCCCAGTCTCTCTACAAGTTCATCTACCCTGGGCATAGGATAAGTATCAAATTTTGACACCGCGTTTAGTTTCCGGTAGTCATTACAAAACCTTGTTGTACCATCTGGCTTTGGGACTAAGACTATAGGGCTGTTCCACCCACTTTGGGATTCCTCAATTACACCTAGTTTTAGCATTTTTTTAACCTCTAAACTTATAGCCTTTCTTTTGGCCTCTGGGATTCGGTACGGTTTAAGGTTAACTCGGACCCCCGGTTCAGAGACTAGGTCATGTTCAATTACGCTAGTTCTACCTGGCCGTATAGAGAAGATTTCTTTGTTTCTTTTCACTAAATTCTGAACCTCTCGTTTCTGATGAACAGACAGGGTTTCAGCTATGCTAACCTCTGGGTCAGTTTCTTGATTCTCTGACGGACCTGGGGGTACTAGGGTTAACAAGACTTCTCTATCTTTCCAGGGCTTGAGTAGGTTTATATGGTAAATTTGCTCAGGTTTCCTCCTACCTGGCTGTCTTACCTTATAATTTACTTCTCCCACTCTTTCCAAGACCTCATATGGCCCATGCCATTTAGCAAGGAATTTACTCTCCACGGTGGGAACCAGAACTAGTACCCTATCACCTGGAGAAAAAATTCTGACCCTAGCACCCTTATTATATGTATTCCTCTGTGCTTCTTGAGCTTTCTCCATGTGTTCCCTCACTATGGGTAGGACTGCAGCAATGCGGTCCTGCATCTGGGCAACATGCTCTATTACACTTCTGTAAGGGGTAACCTCGTGTTCCCAAGTCTCTTTGGCTATATCCAGTAAGCCCCTTGGGTGTCGGCCATACAATAGTTCAAACGGGGAGAAGCCAGTGGATGATTGGGGAACTTCCCTAATGGCAAATAACAGGTACGGTAACAAACAATCCCAGTTTTTCCCATCTTTATCAACCGCCCGCCGTAACATGCTCTTTAAGGTTTTATTGAACCTTTCCACTAAACCATCTGTTTGTGGATGATAGACTGAGGTTCTGAGATGCTTGATTTTTAGGAGTTTACATAGCTCTTTCGTTACTTGGGACATAAATGGTGTTCCCTGGTCAGATAGAATCTCTTTAGGAATCCCGACCCGGGAAAACAGAACTACTAACTCTTTTGCTATGTTTTTAGCTGAGGTGCTACGTAGGGGAACTGCCTCCGGATATCGGGTGGCATAATCTAATATTACCAATATATGCTGATGTCCCCTAGCAGACTTTATTAGGGGTCCTACTAGATCCATAGCAATCCGGTCAAATGGTACCTCTATTATGGGAAGGGGTACCAATGGGCTGCGGTATGCCTTGAACGGGGCGGTGATCTGACATTCTGGGCATGAGGAACAATAATTCGTAATTTCTGCCAGAACCCCAGGCCAATAGAAGCTTCGGAGAACCTTTTCTTTTGTCTTTTCCACCCCTAGGTGTCCCCCCAATGGATGACTATGTGCGAGGTGTAATACTACGTTACGGAATGTCCGTGGTACCAACAATTGTTTAGTTGTAACTGATTTCCTTTTATCAACCCGATATACTAGGTCGTTCTCTACCTCGAAGTAGGGGTAAGCAAGTGACCTATCTGGTTGGCCAGGAGTACTATTCTGGTCCCGTATATTTCCCCTTGCTACCGCTAATGTGGGGTCCTCCCACTGGGCCTTCTTAAAACTCCCAGGACTGACCTCTATGTCAGCGAGGGTCTTATCCGGTTCTGGGGTGGTAAGTGTCTGCTCAACATCTTGATTTGGGGTATTCCCTACCAAAGTAGTGATGGGGAAGGGAATTTTACAGCACTCCTCCTTTTCCCCCTTCTTATTTGGGCCCTCGTCAACCTCCATTTCTGAAAAAGGGAAAGGATTTGTTTCTTCTAATACTTCATTATGGTCCGCTATTGAACTCTGGGCGCTATTCTGAGCGGGGGACCACATTTTTAGAAAATGGGGAAAGTCGGTCCCTATTAACACATCATGTGCCAGTTTGGGTACAATACCCACCTTGAAATCTAAAGAACCAAACTCTGTTTCAAAAAAAACATCAACAGTGGAATATTCATGATTATCCCCATGTATACAACAAATTGCCACTCTTTGTGAACTGTTTCCCTGTTTCTTCTTAATGGGCAAGAGGTATTCGGACACTAGTGTGACCATGCTCCCAGAGTCAAGAAGTGCCCGAACCCTCTTACCATTAACCTTTACAAATGCCCACTGATGGTTATTCAAGGGGTCCTCTGGGCTAGGGCCCATACATTGGGACAACAGCGAATAAGGTTCCACGCTGTTGCATTGCATGGGCTCATCATTTAGTGGGCAGATTTTTGCTGTGTGGCCCCTCTCATGACAATTTACACATTTAGGTACATAGTCTGTGTCCCACTTAGAGCCTTTTCCCGGCTCCCCATGTTGGCTATTGCCCTTAGTGTGCGAACCACTGTTGCTGGTGCTGCGTGAAGGTGGTCGCCGCTCTTCAGCGCCCCTTAACCCCGGTACCCTTTTACCGTCTCTGGAAGAGTCCTGGAACCTCGGGTAGTGGGGTTGCTCCACGACTGTGGGTTGCGGGTGCTCTTCTGCTGCATTGTACCTTTCTACGAGGGCCACAAGCTCATCCGCATTGTGGGGGTCACTCCGACTGACCCAACGGCGTAAGGCAGAGGGAAGTTTCCTCAAGAACTGGTCCATGACCAACCGTTCCACGATGTGGCTGGCTGAGTTGATCTCGGGTTGTAGCCACTTCCGGGCGAGGTGGATGAGGTCATACATCTGGCTTCGGGTGGCTTTATCCATCGTGAAGGACCATGCGTGAAACCTTTGGGCGCGAACAGCCGTGGTTACGCCGAGGCGGGCGAGGATCTCGAACTTCAATTTTGCATAGACGTTAGCTTCGGCTGGCTCTAGATCAAAGTAAGCCTTCTGGGGTTCGCCGCTTAGGAAGGGTGCGATTAGACCAGCCCACTCAGCTTCTGGCCATCCCTCTCTCTGTGCCGTGCGTTCAAACGTGAGAAGATAGGCTTCCACATCATCCGAGGGTCCCATCTTCTGAAGGTAGTGGCTTGCCCTGGTCATTTTCGGTACTGGGGCTGCCGCTGCCAGTGGAAGGTTACTGATAGTCCCCCTCAGGATCTCGAGTTCCTGCTGTAAGCCCTGAGCGAACCGCTGTTGCTCCTCTCTCAGCAAGCGGTTTGTCTCTTGCTGGTTTGCATTCGCGTTTTGCAGGGCTTCATTCGTCTGTTGCTGGTTTGCATTCGCCTGTTGCTGGTTGGCATTAATCTCTTGCTGGGCTATTAGCAGCTGTTGATGGGCTGCATTCGTCTGCTGCTGGTTTGCATTAGTTTCTTGCTGGGCTATTAACAGCTGTTGCTGGGTTTCATTCGCGTCTTTCTGGGCAGCGACATTGCGTACCAGCGCACCCACCACGTCTTCCATCTTGTTTGCAGAGGATGAAAAAAGCTTTTTTTTTTTTTTTTTTTTTTTTTTCAAAGTTCTTCAACCCGCAGACCCCCTAGTGTTCTGCCCGCATTCTCCACCATATGTGACAAACGGCTTACTCCGGGGCTCCGTCGTTTGTCCGGGACTGTTTAGAACACGGTCTTTTAGGGTAGGTTAAATGATGAGGCGTCACGTACTGTTCCTTTAAACAGGCTATGCCTGGTTTATTCAGTCCCAGGCACTGAGACTGCCACAGTGCATACAACAGAAAACAGATCAAAACAAAAGCTGCTCACCTGAGCGATAACTTAACTTAGATATCCCTGACTCAGGGTTGGAAGTGGCTTTTCCACTTCCAACATCAAAACACGGTACTTTTGCAGTCTTACACAAATGAACAGAAAGATTGAACCTGTTTGGGGAAGAGGCTTCTCCCCTCTGTAGTTCAGCAGCCTTCCAGCCTCCTGGCTCTTGTGGGGAGACCAGAGCAAACAGGAAATCAGTCTTTCATACCTGATTCCTAATTAGCATGACAGGTGACAGAAATCAGGCAGCAGACAAACTCTGGTCTGGATCTCTCATCCCTCAGTTCCAGCGCTTGCCAAACTGTGGGATGGAGTGTATGTATTATAAGGCTGCACTCCCAGGCCAAACAGGATAGAAACTGTCTAGTATCCTGGGAGCCCTATATACGGAATTTATTACCATCCCCTGGTTTCTGTCACAGTATGTAAAATAGCTGAGGTGTAGACAGAATCAAATGATTTTTCATAATCTGTGAATGGTAAACTGAGTAATAAAATAATATTAATTACTTTGGAAAATCAGCTCTTATACAACTTGGATATGGTCCATTGTGTTGTATCCACTGCGTACATCCTGCTTGTTCTCTAAATTGAATGCTGCTACCAATAAGTTAGTATCTTTGCAAAAACCTTGTAAGTAATTGGAAGTAGACCGCTTGGTCAGTAGTTTTATTGTTCTTCTTTGTCTCCTTTCTTATGGACGAGGCTAACTATAGCATTGCTCAATTGTTCTAGAATTTTCCTGCTCTTATAAGCAGCATGTAAAGCACTTTGTAAGGATTTTCTCTGTGTCCCCAGTAATTGTAATTCCAGCTTCCATGAGGGCCTTACCATTCTTCATGGATTTTATTGCCTTTTCCACTTCTCCTGGAAGCACGCTTGATTGATCATTTGTGGTTTATTCTCACTCTTCTTCTGCTGGAATTTGCTGCTGCATCATTCTTTAGCCGGTGGGAGCAGCAGAAGATGTCTTTCACAACCGATGCCGGTGGGAGCAGGGAAAATGTGACCAGAGCAGCAGTGTTACTACACAGCCATGGAGAAGCGCTTTTCCCCAGCTGTCCAATAGTAATGCTCCTGCTCTGGTCACATGTTTCCCTGCTCCCACCAACACCAGCTGTGAAGTACATCTTCTGCTGCTCCACCGGCTGAAGAATGATGCCACCACCTGAAGAATGTCTGCTGCTGCTCCCATTGCCACCAAGATGTTGCCGTTGTTCTCCTCACCCTCTGCCACTGGCTGCAAGTAAGTTTTCTGCTGCTCTGCTCCTGCCATTCTCCAAGAGGAGGACGAAGGAGCAGTGTAGAATGGAAATTAGCGAGCACCAGTTTCCAGACCCCTGGTGCCAGGTCCAGGTGATTTACGGGTACTGTAAATAGTGCCGGGTATGCTGAGTACCGGGTAATTTCCGGGTATCCATTACATCACTACTAGAAAGTCTATGTGAAAATAATTATTTTTGCTTTTGTGGATATTTTATAATTAAAACTATTTTGTTTTTTTAAATAAAGTCACCTTCTTTGATTTTTTTTTAATCCTGGTCACACTGCATAAGAACCCAGTAGTCACTTTTAACATCTCCCTGAGATAAATCCTGGTTTAACCAGCGAACAAAGGCTGTATTTCAACAACTTCTGTTACACTGAAAGGACTGAGATATACAATTTTGGCTATGTTGGCTTACTAGGTTAAGTGTATATCTCTAATGAATAAGCCTTTGCAAAATCGAAATACTGTAGATCACATGCATGCACCCTTGTCTATATTCCTACTTATTTCCATAAAGAAACAAAAAAGATTAGATTGGCATGAACTATCATTCGTCATGACTTCATGCTAAGAATTAATAACGTTATTTTCAATAAGGTATTTATGAATAATACCCCCTAATAAACCTTCCCTAGTTGTAATATTAGGCTCACAGATTTGTAATTCACTATTTGTGATCTACAGTACAGTAGCTCCCTTTTTAAATAAAAGGCACATACTGTACAGTAATCTGCTTTATATCAACCTTGTGGTACTGAACATGTGGAAATAGAGTCCTTGAATATCAAATATTATCATACGATCCCCAGCACTCAGACTACACACAAAAATGCAAAATTGTTGTTGCTTATGTTAGATCTTATTACAAATAAGTTTATGTATTACATAAGTTACAATCTCTCTGTTTAATAAGAACTACACACAATCAATATCTTTGAGTAGAACTCAGAACAGATATAGTGCAATAGTAACCCAAAAATATATCTATAAAGGTGAACAAAGTAAATAATATTTATCCACTGGTAAATTATGAATGGAGAAATTGCAAAGAGAGTATATACAAAGAGTCTATGTCAAGATATCCAGGGCTTTATGGAAATTGATTATTATTGCACTATACTGTACCTGTTGTGAGTTCTGTTCATAGATATTGATTGTGTGTAATTGTTATTCAACAGAGAGATTGTAACTTGTTTTATACCCAAATCTATTTTTAATAAAATATAACATGAACAACAACAATTTTGTGTTTCTGTGTGTTCTCTTTGAGTGCTGGGGACCGTACTGTTAATACTAATATATATTTTTGAGGACTTTGTGGGTCCTTTTTGCTTGTGAACTCTTATAGTACATACTTAATTAAAATTGCTTCTTGGGTATAATCTTGTAGTGCTATCTTACCTTTTTTACATCAAATATTATAATGATCTGGCTATTACTGAGCTGAGCTCCTGAAAAACCTTTAGGTGTATGCCATTATGACCAGATGCTTTATTTAACTTAATTTTTTCAAGCCGCCTTTGCACTTCTCCCCTTGTTAGCCAAATGTTAATTTTTTATGTTGTGTTTTCCTTTTTCTGTAATATTTTTGCAAGTGGCTCCTCTTTGGTACATGTAAACAAATAATGTATTTAATATACAGTATTTTCTCTTTATCATCAGTAGGAATGAATGCATACATTCATTTTATTGCCTGTTAGTGAATCCTGATCTTGCTCATTGGTACTTGCCCTGGCTTGATGGCTACCTGCCCTGACTTTGGTTCAACTGACTGATACAGTAAATCCATCTAGCACTATGCCCCTGGCTGACCTATTCTAAATCATGTTTACGCTGACCTGGACTCATCCTTATGGTTTAAGTTTAATCCAATTCAGTTTTACACAACTTTTTTGTCCTTTTTGATTAATTGACCTGTCCATGGTAGTCCTCCCACACATAACAGTGCATAATAGTAACACAGGGATAAAGTACTGGTTAGCTAATCATCAGATTTTAGTATTGTTAAAATTTCCAAACACATAAAATTGAGCACTAGTATAAAAAAAAAACATACACAATATAATTATACCCCAAAAAACAATTGAGAACGCGCTTAGCTGGTAAACTCCTGTGAATCCAAACTGGGTATATCCTGCTGCTTCCACTCTCTCCCGCGATCCACTGGGCCAATCCAGACATATAAAAACAAAATAGAGAAGCGCAAATCAATGTAAAGGTAATAACGTTATAGATAAAATGATAAAGAACAACACTTACATCAATATGCAGTCTTGTTAAAACAAATGTCGCAATCCCCCACGTCCCTCAGACTTTCTGATGGTAAAACAATGTACTGCAGATGGTGACAACCCCTAACCGATATAGAGCCGGTAGGGGAGCTGGCAGATCACACGGCTATCTGAGACTGTACCGCGGCCCGCTGCAGAGCTCAGTATGGGCGCGCTGTTTTACCATCAGAAACTCTGAGGGACGTGGGGGATTGTGCCATTTTCATGATTAATTGTTATTTATTTAAAGTTAATAATGTTATTCAACATCTACAGATATATATTTCAATCAATGCATGCTAATGCACTTTTTTTTTACGGAAATATTTATTGATTTCCAGGAAATGGTTACTAGGGATACGAAAAGAAAGAAAGAAATGAAAAAGTATTAATAGGGCACAGCAGATCAAAATACAATCAAATCATATAAATATTTATTTTAACCAAATTAATAAAAGAAAATAAATCTGTACTTTTGTACAGTAGTACAACCATTGAGCATGTTCTTTTATGTAATATAAACGGTGGGTTGGCAGTCCATTCCACCCCATTGCTGATCTGTCAGAGTTCAGAGGGCAGAACAAATATGGTAGTTACATTGTTAGAAGAGCCGTATAGCAGTTTGGACCCTCATGTTTTTTTTACCCACTGGTCCCACACTATGGAAAATTTGATTAGACGCATTGAGGATGTTTGCTACATTTTCAGTAATCATAATTTTACAGATCTTGTTTTTGACTATTGCAAAATATGGGGCCAGCTGTCTCCATGCCACATTAAGCCACAACAATAGTCTCCTCCCCCAACCAGCTGATAGGGGCCCCTAATTATGTCATATTTCAGGATAAGCGCCACCCCCTAAGTAAGATAAATAAATTATCACATATACATTAAACATAATGAAAGCACATCATTGAAGAAAAAGTGACATAACTTAAGCGCTAAGACTGAAAAAAGAAGGCAAACAACACGGAGAACTCAATCATATCCAGTCCTACTTTAGAGCATTCAAATAACACTAATAATGAAATCACATATTATCAACATAACAAAATATAATGCCTTGTGGGTGGGAACTCAGGCTTAGAAACCATAATACTCATACTTCATATCAAACCTATAGCAGCAGTGTTTCCATTTAACCCTGAACGGTGCCTGCCGCAATGACTGTATAGACTGTTAGTTCTAATGGTTAGATGTACCATGATGGATAGGGCAAAGATATTGGACCCACTTATACATACTTCCAAAGGATATGAGGTCTCATCATCTGTAAGCTTAAAGGGCATATTCTAGTAGCTTCGATAAAATCACTGCCAAATCGAATGCTGAGCCCTGTAACTCGGTAAGCAGGGGTCCCCGAGGCTAAAATGAATGAGGTACAGCTCCGGAGACACCCTGATTCAATACTGTGTTATTAAAATAAAATAAAAACAGTGTGATCACCTATAAGAGTTGTTCAGGGAGATAGCCTCGGGGACCCCTGCTTACCGAGTTACAGGGCTCAGCATGGGGTGCCGGTATCTCCACAAAGTTTAAATGCCCTGGTCACGTGACGTGGGAGATTTAAGCAATGCAAAAAGCCTGTAACTCAGGAAGCAGGGGGTACCCAGGGCTGAAATTAATACGGTTCAGCTCCGGAGATCCCCTGCTGTGTTATTAAAATAAAATAAAAACAGCTTAATTACCTTAGCGGCTAGCCACTAAGGTAATGAAGGGATTAAACTAGAGTACCTGGTTTGTTGGGGGTAGAGGGAGTGGATGAAGGGGTTGGTTGCCCCAGAATGGGTGGTTAGGTCTACCGGGAAGGTAATGAAAGGGTTGAATATCAGTGCCTAGCTTGTTGGGGGTAGAGAGGGTGGGTACAGGTGGTATTTGGTCCAGAGTGAGTGTTTAGACCTATCTGGAGGGTTTATTTATTTATAAAATATTTTACCAGGAAGTAATACATTGAGAGTTACCTCTCATTTTCAAGTATGTCCTGGGCCCAGAGTAAGACAAATAATACATGGTTACAAATACAGTTACATAAATGAACAGGGTATACATTATATACAAGAGATTGCGTGCACAGTTAAAGAAAATATATATTATGGGCGTATGAAACAGTTACAGACCAGATTAAAATGTGAGACAGCCTTAGATTGTAAGGCAGGAGGTATTTTTTGTAAGACCAAGCAGGAATTCCGTGGACATCCAGCTGTGAGATGGGTGAACGAGCTTCGGTATTTTTATGATGGAGCCTCAAAGGAATCTAGTGATTAGCATCGCCCTGTCTTAAAGAGGGTCAGTTATGAAAAGACCCAGCAGACCCATAATGTATACAAAACTGACATACTGATGCACAGCAGATGTCAGGCTAGTGACCCCTCCGGGTCAAAAATCAGACGTAGTGGTGCCAAGATATGGGTGTAGCCCAGGTATGCTAAGTGGCATGGGCGTCAACCTGACCCATGCGCCCTGCCCACCGGACAGCCCTTTTGACCGGTCTTATGAACTGTGGGTAACTTGGCTATTGGTCGGTTTTTTGTTCCCACGAGGGGTATTGGATCCACATGTTAAAGATAGCTTTGGGCAGTCTATAACTGTTGCTCCCCAGGTATCTCCAGTGTGATTCCTGAATTTTGATCCATGATGTAAAGATGCAAGACTTTGTTCTAGCACAGCAGCAACTGGTCCAGGAGTGAAAGGGTTAATATCAACATAACCACAGGACTTTTAAAACAAAGGTTGCATTTCTGGCGCTTGCAAGCAAAGGACAATTTCTTGCGTTCCAAGGACAATTTCTTTCGTTCCCTTATCCCAGTAAGTTGTTTTAAGTGTATTCTGCAGATGTCGTGTGTTTGTCTATTAAGGAAATAAATCACAATTTATTTTGGAACTTGTTCTGTTCAATCAAGTTCCCAGAAATATAAATGTGTTGATAAAGTTGATGTCATCGTGACATTTAATATGTCCACTTTCTCAGCTGAGACCCCGCTCCGCTGTGTCTGCCGTCAGTGATGGAGACTGAGATTGCATAAAAAAATACCCATTTTCAGTTTAAAGCTGCAGTTCAGTCAATATCCTGCATGTGTGTTTTTTTTAATAAATCAGTTCTGTAGTAAGAAAAAATACTTTTAGCATTTTCTGTTTTTAAAAAAACAACTTTGTAAGACCAATTTTCTTGTATTCTATTTTAACAGCCATTTGCTAAGGCACTGCCCCTTCATGTCCTGTCACAAGCTCTGGCACACCCCTTTGTCAGCCCTGCCCTCCCTCTAGCACTTGTCAGTGCAGGATTGCTCATGAATATTCATGAGCTTCCACTGACAGACAAGCAGATTATAAACAAATCCCAGCTTTTAATATGTCACCAAATTTCGACCTATCAATACATGGAGAACGAATTGACCTGCAGCTATACAGTTCTTTAGGTAATTAGAGATTGCACACATGAAACTATTGAAGTAAAAAAATAAATGTAAAAAAAAAAAAAAAAAGACTGAACTGCTGCTTTAACTGTTTATTTTTTTAATAATGTTAGAAATGGTGGGTGTTTATTTAAAGTGTCCGCTCTCCTTCCCGTCCGCCCTGGGACATGGCGCTCTCTCCACCCTGGGACTTGGCGTTCTCTCCGCCCTGGGACTAGGCGCTTTCTCCGCCCGGTGACATGGCGTTCTCTCCCCCCTGGGACATGGCACTCTCTCCGCCCTGTGACATGGCGTTCTCTCCGCCCTGGTACTAGGCGCTCTCTCCGCCCTGTGACATGGCGTTCTCTCCGCCCTGGGACATGACACTCTCTCCGCCCTGTGACATGGCGTTCTCTCCGCCCTGGGACTAGGCGCTCTCTCCGCCCTGTGACATGGCGTTCTCTCCATCCTGGGACATGGTGCTCTCTCCGCCCTGTGACATGGTGTTCTCTCCGCCCTGGGACATGGCGCTCTCTCCCCCCTAGGACTAGGCGCTCTCTCCCCCCTGGGACTAGGCGTTCTCTCCACCCTGGGACTTGGCGTTACTACCACTAAGGTAATGAAGCAGTTAACCCCTCCTGCTACCCACCCACTCTATACCCAATAAATAATAAAATACAACAGCCAATACTATCCAATACATGCATTGATTGCCAGTGTGGTTACCTATGCCCTCAATGTGAGCAATGATAACCCTAATAGCAATGAATGCAATGAATGGACATCCTACTACCCTCCCCCTTTAGCCCCATCAAGAACCCCCACCCCACCAACACATACAGCAATGGGCAAAATCCCTATTATCAAGATCTGGATAATAGCGCATTTGCCCATTAAAAATAAAACAGTCCCCAGCCAACATATACAGTAGTAAATTAAAGTTTTACTTTTACCTGTAAGGATGAAGGCTGCCCTCGTCCTCATCTCTGCCCTCCACATCTTCCGTGGTCAGCAACATTAAAATATTGTGTGCATGGTTTATCACAGTGACAATCAATGGGTTGATTAGCAAATGTTTGTACTTATTGAATTGTAATGTATTTTGTGGTTGATTTTTTTTTAGGTTGCCCATTCATTGCCATTGTGCCCGCATTATAGGCATGGTTTACCACAGTCACAATCAATGGGTTTATTGGCAAGTGTAATGTATTGTGCTGTTATGTCAATGTTATTTTATTAGCATTCCTTTTGTTTTGCAAACAAATGAGCAAACGTGCTATTAGCCATTTTTGGCTACTAGTGATTTTGCCCATTTGTATGTATGGTGATGGGTGTAGAGCGGGTGGTTTGGCCTCAAGGGTGGGTAGCAGGTAAGGTTAACCCCTTAATTACTGTAGCAGTTAATACAGCTGAACCCAGTTATAATGCGGTGATCGGGGGCCACAGAATGAGAATAACCGGGATGGGGGGGAGGAGGGGAATGTCCACCTTGACTTACCCGGCATCTGCAACTCTCTCCTCTGCCTGCTTCGTCAACTTCCAGAGAGCGGGGAAGAGGGAGGAGGGAGGTGTGTGTTTGTGTGTTTGTTTGTGTGTGTTTGTTTGTGTGTGCACTGAGACATTTGTTTAAATAGGGCTCTTGTTGCCTGTCCTTTCCCCTATGGCTTTTGACACTCAAAGACTACATCTCCCAACATGCTCGCTGCCTGACAGAGCCTCTCTGATTGGCCGATTTTGATTTCACAGCACATTCTGCATGTGTGTGATGTGCAGGAAGGAAGCCTAGCACCCTGAATGCTGACTATGAAAAGGGGTAAGTGGGCAGATATTGTCACAAAGCATTACAGCTAATGGTGGGGCAGAAAATAGTGTCTGTTGCTTGGTCTCATTGTCTTTGCATTCCTCCCCAATGCCGCTTCAGATCACTAATATATCCCTGTCCTTGCACACTGAACTGTATTGGACAAGGAAATTACATTGTAGCGTAAAATAATATATTATTTAGTATGATGATAAGGGTAATTAAATTGAGATGACTTCTATAAACCCAGCTATAAATGTATGCAGTAGCAATGGATGACATATAAAGTGTGATTTAGTTGTCTATTTTATTAGTGTAGGGGAAAATCAATATCCTCTTGTTTTAAATAGGAAACACCATTGTAATCCTATAAAATTACCTATTGCCTAATGTTCATGTGTCATTGCAGTTTTATCTCGTAAACTACAGTACGTTTGTGAATATATCCAATGTTACTAGATACAGTTGTTTACATAATAATCTTTAGTTATCCTCATTTAAAAGGTCTTCTCCAAATAGATCTAAGTTAACAAACCGGGCTCTCACCATTACCAAGCTTTATCACAGAGCTCAGATAACACATGAGGCAAGATAACAGATAACGGGCAAGTAATTCATATTTAAGCTTTCAGGAAGAAATTAGGACGCCGGGTAGAGTGAAATCAATTCTAACGATCCACTGATTGTATATGTTAGTGTATATATATATGTGTGTGTGTGTGTGTGTGTGTGTTCGCTATTGGTGAACTCTCTACCAACCATCTTACAGAAGGTAATCCAGAATGGTGTGGCAGCAGTCAGAGCACAGCCGATGACATCCAAAAATAACCCCAGGCAAACTCCAAAATACGTAAATCAGCTATTTATTGCAGACTTCCAATAAAAGCAGGAGCTACATGAACGCATGTGTTGGGGGGCTGTTGGAGGTAGAGGGGGTGAGAAGTGGGGTACCCATTCATTGCCATTGAGGTTGTCTTTGTTCCCATTGAGGGCATACTGTAGGTAACCACACTGGCAATAAATGGGTATATTGGATAGTATTGGTTATTATATTGTTTTTATTTTTTTTCCAACTTAAGTTTTTATTGGAAGATACATGTGCAAACATTGTGTCACAGCCCGTTATGTCATTTCCAATTATTTGGCAAATACAATTATAAACAGCACGAACGCACTTCTACATACAAAGACACAGATACGAATACGACAAGACTAACGAGACGAGGGGATTGGGGTGGGGGTAGGGGGAGGGGAAGAGGGAGGGGGGGGAGAGAGAGTGATTCTGTCTACTTTGACCGTCCTTGACCACCTCACGATGGCTACCTGTACCTTGCTGACTATAGACGAACCTACCCTTCTGTCCCATTTCCTTGCCTAAACTCTTGGGGGCTGTCCGCTGACCATACGTCTCTATGTCCTGTCACCTATCTGACCTTCAAAGGAGAATGCACCTGTTGTTTTTTAATGTTTAATGGGGGGTAGACGGGTGGGTGAAGGTTGTATTTGGTCCATGGTGGGTGTTTAGGCCTACCTGGTGGGTAGCCCTTCATTGCCTTTGCGGTAGTAACCGCTAATGGGATAAAGGGGTTAACTCCGCAACTCTCCAGTTAGGCCTAACCACCCACACTGGGCCAAATACAACCTTCAACCACCCTCTCTACTTCCAACAAACTGGGCACTGATATTTAACCCTTTCATTAACTTAGCGGTTAGCCGCTAAGGTAATGAAGCTGCCTGTAAATATATTTTTATTAAATAGGATTGAAGCAGGGGGTCTCCGGTGCTGATATTAATGTTGGGGCAGTTCCGGAGACACCCGGCTGCAATCAGATGTAGTAAAGATAATTTTTTTCTTCAGAGTCACATTGCAGGTCCCATCTCACCAAACTTGAGGTGGTGAGATCAGAATGTGCGAGATGCAGCCACAATGAATCTCAGAGCTACTGTACCGGAAAAGCTACATTTGTCAAAAAATACGAGTTTGAGCATATTTTGAGCTTCCACTCGGTTTGTCTGGGCGGGAGACCTATCGATCAAGAAGAAGCAGGTCTCAAGCGAGTTTGGCATGTTATCTGAGCTTTCTAAATAGCTACACATGAAAACCTGCTTGAGAAGTGCCCAAAACTGTTGATAACTCACTTATCTAAGCTACTAGAATAGGCCCCTAACAGTGCACAATTCAAACATACACCAATTCAATCACCGCTGACCACATTTTCCTGGGGCAAGCTCCAATCAATATGAGGGGAGAGAAAGGGCAAAAACTGAAATGACACACATACTTGGGATACTGGCAGTAGTTATGGAGGAAATGTATGCAGAAATTCAAGTGCACTGGGAATTTTTTGCAGATCAATCTAAAAAAACAACAGATTTGTTGCTTTTTTCTATCACAGAAAATGATTTGAATATTTAAACATTTGAATTTGTTTGCATATTACACACCCTAAAATATAGTTTAGTTCCAAGCACTACAGTATATATATATCTTCTAAAACCATCCTTTTAACAACATGTGGAGAGACAACTGTGCTCAAAAGGGTAGACAACTGTTCTCAAAAGGGTACACACCTGGGAGATATTCAAAGTATATTTAAATGACTCACATCTCTCATGGGGGCTGCTTCCTCCTGGGTGTGGGAAAAGAAGAGGATGTCCTCTGAATCCTGACATTTAAAGCCTCTGGAGATATCTTCCCACACTCAACCCAATCCACTCCCCCATCTGACCCATCTCAAGTTAACCCCTTGCGGCCACAGTAACCCAGGAAGGACATTGGAATGTCTCAGCCTAACACATGGAGCTTTCCCCCCTTTTTTAGGTTAATTTTTCTCACAATTAGAAAGGTCCATGTCATCATACACTGTAGCTAGCAGGATACATGTTTAGAAGACAAGGAATGTTTTACCTCAACACGAAAAACTGCCTCCAGTATTGAAATAAATATTTAGGTGGTGGTTATCCCTAATTTACAGTATACAAGTGTTACATATTTCTAACACCAATTACATATTTTTATTATACTGTTGTCCTTGCTGTAATCTGAAAGGTAGACTCATGTTTGTTGCAGTTATATTACTTAATGTAAAAAGAAACATTCCTGTCTTGTACTGATTATTATAACCATTGTGGGCATATTAAGTATTTTCTATATGTGAGTTATAACATCAATGTTACATGTATTCTGCTAATATTTATAGCTGCTGGTGTTTGTCTACAAGCACAAGAGATATCCTGACAAGCCATGTCCGAAAGGCATCTTATGAGGGAGAGTGTACTGTCAGGTCCAACAGGATCAGAACCCACAACCTCTCCTATTCAAGGCCACAGCTCTAGTAGTGAACTAAACCAGCTGCTTGATAGCAGCATACTTTTGAGCTCTACTGCCACTTAGTATTGCGGAAATCGCTACTTGTGGTGTCATACTAACTGACGTCACTAATATCTGACCCATATTTCACAAGCATTATGATTCTTCTGGGGCTATAGGGATAGCATTAGTGAGTCTCCAAAATAGAGTGCATGTTGTCTTTGAAACCGATTGGTATTTACTGTATTCCTATATTTCTTATCTCACTTTACTATTGTATCTAATGCCTGTAATGTAGCCCTGAAGAACACTAAGTGGCAGTTAGAATGCTGATACGAGAGCATTCTACTTCCACCGCCATAACCATCAAAAATATATTTTCTCTCCTCAAACAGATATTATGTTAGTGATTGGATACTAGTTGCAGTAGAGATGAAAACCGAATATGAGCTGCAGGAAAGCAGGGAAAGTATTTAGCAATGAAGCGTATAAAGCGGAACTCCTGACGGGTTATGGAGGTATAGTGCAGGAAGTGGTGAATGAAATGAGACATGTTGAAAGGTAATTAATGGACAGATAAGAGAAATTGGGGTACCTGTATGGATAGGGTGAAAAACCCCTGTACTGTGTACCGCCGTTGACTGCTCTTCTCCTTATCCCGTGTCACCAATAGTCCGGTGTGGAGTAATGCAACTCACTAGACAGCACCGACTTGTTCCTCCTGCTTTTGGTGATGTGAATTAGAGTGTGGATCACTGCACAGACTCACCTCTGTTTCCCCCGATGGCATCGGGTCCATTAAAGCATGGATTGTTCCTCTAAAGAAGGGGGGTTGATCAATGAAACTGCCGCTCCAAAGGATAAATGCAAAAAGTCACCAGCATTGACAAATAAGAGCAATTTATTGAACCACATAACACAGGTATACAGTAGGACAGAACAAAAACTCCTCCTTCCAATGCCCACTGTGGCGCATTTTCAAGGAGTGTACTCATTAAAAAAATCCCAGAGTTGGCGTGAAACGCGTGGGAGGAGTTTTTGTTCTGTCCTGTTCCTGTTTTATGTAGTTCAATAAATTGCTGTTATTTTTCAATGCTGGAGAGTTTTTGCATTTATCCTTTGGAGCGGCAGTCCCATCAATCCACCCACCTTCTTTGGATACTAGTTGCAGTTTAGGGTTGTAGTTTTTGTGAGGATAGTTTAGTCATTTGATGACTTTCTCTTATTTTTAGATTATATTATTATTTTATCTATCACTTAGATTGAGGGTACTCGTTTGATATACAAATCGTATTTTACTACTGTTCATTGAGTGGGACTAGCAGTTTATTTTTTAACATTACATACAGTAGCACTTTAATGAAGTTGCCTGTTTTCACATAAAGTTGCTATTTTTGTTAAAATTAGTAGCAGTTTTAACAACGAACAACAATTTTTTAAACCAAATGGAGACAGGATCTCTCCCCCACCCTGCCAGAGTGCCCTTTAACCAAATATCAGGGTCCAGGTGCCCAACAATGGTTTTTTTATGTGCCACCCAACAGACTGGCCCCTACAACACCAAAATACCCCCAAGGGTAAGCCCCCAGTACCCCCTGCCCAGCTGATTTGACTTTCTTTCATACAGTTATGTGAAAAAGAAAGTACACCCTCTTTGAATTCTATGGTTTTACATATCAGGACATAATAACAATCATCTGTTCTTTAGCAGGTCTTAAAATTAGGTAAATACAACCTCAGCTGAACAACAACACATGACATATTACACTGTGTCATGGTTTATTTAACAAAAATAAAGCCAAAATGGAGAAGCTATGTGCGAAAAACTAAGTACACCTTTACTGCTTCCATAGGAATTATGATGCTAAGCAGCAGACAGGTGCTGCTAATCAAATGCCCTTTATTATTTGATCATCAGCAAGTGTGACCACCTCTATAAAAGCCGAAGTTTTAGCAGTTTGCTGGTCAGGAGCATTCAGGTGTGTGTTAACACAATGCCAAGGCGGATAGACATCAGCAATGATCTTAGAGAAGCAATTGTTGCTGCCCATCAATCTGGGAAGGGTTATAAGGCCATTTCCAAACAATTTAAAGTCCATCATTCCACAGTGAGAAAGATTATTCAAAAGTGGAAAACATTCAAGACAGTTGCCAATCTTCCCAGCAAATTCATCCCAAGGTAAGACCGTGCAATACTCAGAGACATTGCAAAAAAAACCCAAGAGTTACATCTCAGACTCTACAGGCTTCAGTTAGCATGTTAAATGTTAAAGTTCTTGACAGAACAATTAGAAAAAGACTGAACAAGTATGGTTTGTTTGGAAGGGTTGCCAGGAGAAAGCTTCTTCTCTCTAAAAAGAACATGGCAGCATGGCTTAGGTTTGCAAAGTTGCATCTGGACAAACCACAAGACAATGTGGAACAATGTCCTTTGGACAGACAAAGTGGAGATGTTTGGCCATAATGCACAGCGCACATTTGACGAAAATCAAACACAGCATATCAGCACAAACACCTCATACCAATTATCAAGCACGGTGGTGGAGGGGTGATAATTTGGGCTTGTTTTGCAGCCACAGGACCTGGGAACCTTGCAGTCATTGAGTCGACCATGAACTCCTCTGTATACCAAGGAAATAAGAAAGATTACCGGCGCCTTTAAAGTCCAATGAATAAATACAAAAAATGTCCAAAACGTTACGTGAACAGTCCCAACAATGTCCTCTGGCGTATGAGCAGTAGAGGGATAGATGAGCAGCTCCCACCATGCAATAGGGCAATATGTGGAGAGAAAACAAAACAAATTATGGTGCAGTATGCCAAACAATCTGTGCTGACATATGTCCAATAAAATTACCAACAACACAAAACGGACATCACAGACAAAACAAACAAGACAAACACTGGCAAGGCAAATATGATATAAAGCTATTTAATAAACAACATATAATGAAGGGTTCCGGAGGGCATAGGGAATCGCAGCAGGTCCAGATGGGGTAAAATTGAGACCCTACTCACAAGATAACAGTCATAAGCAGGCAATGGAGGTGTATGCCGAACTAGTAGTCCACTGTGGTAGCAACCGAAGAGCCTTCCTGTGAGTGTCCACGTGTTTAGGGCGGATGTTGCGTCACTAGGAGGCGGAACTTCTGGGCGATGTTATGTCACACAAGGCGGGACTTCCTAGAACGGTGCTCCTTCTCTCTCCTTCCCTCTCAAACCTGGATCGGCTGCTAATCTATGTCCTCCTTAGCCAAAAGCAGCTCTAAAATGATAAGATAACTTCCCAACGTGTTTCGTGCGCATGCGCACACTTCTTCAATCCCCTGAAGACACTGTTGGGATTGTTCACGTAACATTTTGGACATTTTTTGTATTTATTCATTGGACTTTAAAGGCGCCGGTAATCTTTCTTTTTTCTATGTTATCCTTGTCTGATTGTACCTACCAGGCGGCCTATCTTACCAATATCAGGGTTCACATTTATATTAGTGCTAGACTTTTATTTATTTAGCGCTGATTTACACCATCTTTTTTTGTTGTTCCTCTGTATACCAAAGTATTCTAGAGTCAAATGTGAGGCCATCTGTCCGACAGCTAAACCTTGGACGAAATTGGGTCATGCAACAGGACACAGATCCCAAGCATACCAGCAAATCTACAACAGAATGGCTGAAAAAGAAAAGAATCAAGGTGTTGCAATGGCCCAGTCAAAGTCCAGACCTCAACCCGATTGAAATGCTGTGGCTGGACCTTAAGAGAGCTGTGCATAAACAAATGACCACAAACCTCAATGAACTGAAGCAACGTTGTAAAGAAGAGTGGGCCAAAATTCCTCCACAACGATGTGAGAGACTGATAAAGTCATACAGAAAACGATTACTTCAAGTTATTGCTGCTAAAGGTGGTTCTACAAGCTATTGAATCATAAGGTATACTTCGTTTTTCACACATGGCTTCTCCATTTTGGCTTTATTTTTGTTAAATAAATCATGACACGGTGTAATGTATGTCATGTGTTGTTGTTCATCTGAGGTTGTATTAACCTAATTTTAAGACCTGCTAAGGAACAGATGATTGTTATTATGTCCTGATATGTAAAACCATAGAATTAAAAGAGGGTGTACTTTCTTTTTCACACCACTGTACTTACCAAGGTAAAAAATTAATCAGAGCCCCAGCTTGCAAGTTATCACCATTAAAAAATCTCCTAAACTGGACTGATATATGAAAATAAACCCAAAACTACCAAATGCCATTTGCCTTTTTTTTTATACTACATCAATTTCCTTTATATTAATTAAATTTTTCCTTTTAATATGTACATCAATACAATCCACACAATGATAAGTAATTAGCTAAGTGCTGATCGATACTTTCTCCTGTGATCGACTGTCGAAGATTCGGCTCAGGGGTTCACAAAATGGCCATCAGTGCAGCAGAAGAGGACCAAAGATACAAATTCTGTGGGAAAATGTGACCAAGGAGTCACTAGATAAAATTGGTGCACTACTAGAGAGGGCAGGGCTCCAAAAGGGGTGTGCCACATCCTGTTTAAGAAGAGGAAGGGGATGTGACTTTGCAAATGGTTGCTATAGAGACAAAAAATGCTTGCTACATTATAATACATTAAAAAAATCAAATGCTACAAGTATTTTATCGTAGTACAGATCTGATTTATTTGAAACAAAAAAACACACGTATGATATTGCTTGAACTGCAGCTTTAATACCATTTATAATATATATATATTTTTTTTTTTAACACTTAAAACATAAAATAATGTACATGAAGTAAAAACAGTTATACAATACTAATCATCAGAAAAGTAAGGGTGGGAAAGTGGGGGTACGTCTTCCTGGATGTGGGAAAAGAAGAGGCTATTCTGACATTTTGACCCTCTGGCAAGATCTCCCCACACTCAACCCAATCCACTCCTCCTATTGACCCAGCTCAAAGTTAACCCCTCACTGCCACAGCCCCCCAGGAAAGAAGTTGAGGGATCTCGGTCCAATGCTCATGCAGCCTTTCCCCCTTCCTTTAGGTTACTTTTCTCAGAATTAGAAAGCCCCATGTTATTATACTGTACACTGTAGCTAGCAGGATACATTTTAAGAAGACACAGGATTTGTTACCTCAACGTTACATATTTCTAACACAAAATAAATATTTTATTACAGTCCTTGCTATAATCTGAAAGGTAGACTCATGTTTATTGTAGTTTTATTACTTCAGGCAAAAAAAGAAACACTCCTATCTTGTACTGTTTTTATAACCACTGTGGACATATTAAGTCTTTTTTAAACTGTATCCGAGTTATACATCAATGTTACATGTATTCTACTCGTATTTATAGCTATTTGTTTTTGCCTTCAAGCACACTGCATGGTAGCATCGAAATTTGAGATATGTATTGCTTGAGTTGCTACTTGCAACAATGTATTTTATAACAACTATAGCATCACAAATTGTAATGCAGATAACTAATTGTTTTTATGAATCAAAACCATATCAAACATTTTGCTCAAAGAATATAAAGTTAACTTGCCATTAAGTTTTGTTTTTACAAAACACTGGGGGGGGGGGAATATCACATTTGTTTATTTACCAGCTTAACGTTAAGGGGGAGCTTGAAGAGGATTAGTTGATAAATCTATCAAACACTTTTTTGTAAAGGGGGCTAAACAGAAGATATGAGGTCCTCTCTATAAAGTGCAATAAATCAGGATTGGGAATGGAGTTTAAGTAAGTGTAAGAGACATGTGCAACAAGGGAGACGGATTTGGGGAAATTAAACCATGGCTTTTATTTAGCCTATCACTTTAATCAATGCAGGAAACAAAAAATTAATAAACATCCCATTCCTTTGTAAGGGCTGACTCACTTTCCCAGACCCTATCTGCAGGGCTGGGAGGATACGCCTCTTTCCAACCTATATCCCCAAAGTCAAAAGAGGTACCTTTAAGCAGTTAGCCCTTTATGTCAGTCTTTGGATTGGTGTCCATTGAGGGGCAAGCCTCTGGCAGGTTCCAGGGTCCACTGTGTTCTGGAATAGAGGTCTGCGTTCTGGTACAGTATCTTGATGTCAGCACACAGTCTTTCTGTGTGCTCAAGAGATCTTTCTGCAGTTCAGGCAGGAGTTTTTTTCTACATGTCTGATTAGCCAGGTGGAGACTGGTTCATTGTCTTTAGCTACAATTAAACAGCTCCCTGCTGGATTCCTCAGACCAATACAGAATTTCTATTAAAGCCTCATTTAAACAGGGGTAACGGCCCTGTTACAGTAGGGGATATGGCTTTTATTCACACGCTAAAGTCTTTATGGAAGCTCATAATGCAATATTTTGAGGTGGCTACCTTAAAACAAACATAACACACAACACAATGAATGGGGGAAACAGTGTTATGCATGATCTTTAAGTGCTTTGTCAGGATTAATAATGGAGGGTACTCTGCATGGTCTCTAGCAGAAAAGTGGATTTAAAAAGAAGTAAGAAAGCGTTGGGCGTATACAGTATAAACTACTCCTCTTCCTCCCGCTGCCAGTTTTGGATATATTTCGAAGACTATAACTTAAAAAGAGTTAATATCATTTCTACATATATTAAATACTCAAATAACCCCTTTTTATACCAAAGAGGATAGGCCGCAAATATCTTGTGGAGGGTACCATATATGCTGTCATGTTCGTACTAGAGGAAAGGAAAATATTGTAAGTCATATTTCACCCTTTCCTCTGCGTCCCACATGGCAGAGAGAAAAAACAAAAAAGATTTCCCACAGGTTACTAAACTAGGGCAAGGAACCCCCTCCCTATTAAAATGATATATTATTTAATAATTGCTTGAATTACTTTGCGTCGGAACTGAGCTTCTGCACGAGCCAAAATGTCTGCCTTAGAGTGTAAAATGAAAAGTGGAAAGTGAAGACCAGGTGCCTTACATATTTGCTCTACAGAGGCATCTCCTTTGTCTTACAAGGAGGTATTCGTGTATCTACTTCAATAAGCCCTAAGGGATGCTGGTACTTGTATTCCAGAGGTCTGCATAACCTTCTTAATATATCGAGAGATAGAACTACTGGAGGCCGCTAACCCTTTTCAAAGTCCTCCACAAAGATTGAATATTCTGTCTGACTATGGGAAAAATTTGGTGCAATCAAGTGTGATGTCTGCATTATGTCGCAGTATCTTTTAGTCCCAGATTAAGGCCAGAAACATTGTATTTCCCTACACAATGTTTATTTACAGGGTTAAATGATACACCAACAGGCCCACCGTCCCTTTAAGTCAAAACAAATAATAAAAAGAACACTTAATCCTTCATAGGAGTCTAACTACACAGTAGGTGCAGTCCTCTCTGACGGTAGCCGCCAAGTAAGATGCTTGTCGGCTCAAAACATGTACTATTATCTCTAAACAATATACACAGTCTCTGCACGTCAATATAGTGTTTATCTCTTATCTGTTTCTATTGGGGCTCCACGTAATTCCCTCTGGACCCTGCGAGAATTCAGAGAATCCCTCTTCTCTGTACTGCACCGACACACTTTATTCGAGCAAATACCCAGTATGTACCTGGCAGATACCTGGAATGCGCCGCTCCTCACCTCTGACAAGCCCCGTTGCGTTTGCCTTCCCAGCCTGGGTTCATGCCTGGCTGACGGGCGGCTGATCTGTTAAATGATAATGATTAGGATTTAATAGGCTGCAATGCTTCGCGTGTCTACCAGATGGCATAAATTCATGAATTGTAATGCAGTATATATATATATACTGTGCAGTATTGCAGCCAGCGGGAATAAAATGCTTCAATCCCTGCTTGGAAAATACCTCAATGCACTCGGGCAGAAAACAGTCACAAACCTCAATACACCCGGGTATACCCGAATTCGTGGGACTAGCCGAGCTCGAATAAAGTGTGTCGCCAGTGTAGTTCCAATGTTATGGACAGTACATCCCTGCTTTAGCACAGGCTCATGTCCTTCCTTCTCCATGGGATTTACAACCAAGGCAGTCTCAACAGGCTGTATCATCCAGATCCTGTAATAAATGTTAGAAGTTACTTTCTTTCTGATATCAGCAAAATATTGATTACATACATCTTTAGGCCCAACTTGGTTAAGGACTGTCTTTCAATTTCCATTCCACCCAGGAAATACTTTGTGAATTTGGATGAGTGAGAGACCCATGTGAAAGTACATATTGACCTACTGGCAGTTAACATGTTCCTACCACTGTCATCTTGATCAGATCACATACCAGTGCCTTCTTAGCTAAACAGGTGTGATCAGTATCTGTGTATCACTGATGCCTTGTCTCTGTAAACTTTCAAGAGAATGGATAATCGTGAAAAGTAGAAATATGTAGGCTAGTGCCTACTCCCCAAAAGATTTGCATAGTGCCAGCACCCTTGGGTCATTGGTTCTTATGCAATATGTTGGGAGTTTCTTGTTCACCCTTGATGCCATAAAATCTACCTCTGTCTTCCCCTGAAGTTGGCATATCTGCTGAAAAATCTATGGAGACAATGACCATTTGCTGCTGAAGAAATCTGTCTCCAGATTTTCGGGACCTCGGATGAACAGATGGACCATGATTTACTGGCACATTTGTCTTTGTGGGTGGTGTATGCACCCCTGCACATTTTTCAGCTACCTGCAGCTAACTACAAAATTAGATACAATATGTACAGTACTGTACAAAATTATTAGATAAAGACATATGTATACATTTATCTTCTCCAAACACCTCCACTCACTGTATTGTACCATTAAGAGTATCATAGCCAAAGATATCCAGTGTGCCACCTGCCGAACACACACTGAACTGCAACAACATAAATAATAATTCCATCAGACCACAACCAAGGTCCATACGGCTCAGTTGCGGCTCAGTACAGCGATGTTCACGGTGAGGCCGCGGATGAGGTGCACACTATTTGGGGCCAATTACACATAAATCATGGTTCATCTGTAAATTGTGGACAATGCCACAAAGTTCCTCTCTGCCCACTCCAGCAGTTTGCTAACTTATTTTAAGGCAGATGGGATTTGCATGTCCTCTTGCGTGGATTAAGTTGTTCTAATGGTAAATCGCTAAGGGCTTTCCTTGACACAGGTTGATTGGCCTTTTCCACCACTTCGGACTTAGTCTGGCCTTCTTTTGACAATCTTTTACTTTGATTGAGGTCTCTCAGATGCCAGTCCCAACCAGTCATACAATTGCATAGTTAGGGCCTTGCGTGAACAGACACAATGTAATCATATCTGCTGTTGAGGTTATGAGATATAATATATTCATATAACACTAAGCCATAGGGTTGGACACTCTCAGGAATTGATCACCCCTCTGCTCCCAAAAATCTGATTTGTTGTGAGGATGCATACACGAAAAATGATGGAGGTAACAGAGCACTACTCATGAGTATTCAAAGGAGAAAAAATTATTATAACAAGGAAAGTGCGTTATCCATAAAAAGTTATTTATTGGTCATAGGACATGGGACAAAAATGGCAACAAAGTAGTAGTAAAAAAAAATAGTATGATGATCTATGGGTCCACTTTTTAAAAAAACTAGGTGCCAAAAATATATTTTTTATCATTTTTTAGGATGATCAGGAGACTGGAGAAGCAATTTACAGCAAAATGTTCCCCTATTAATATAAAATAGCATTCCCCCCAAAAAATGTATTTTCATGCATAAAAAATATATATTCAGTAAGATAAACAAAAGTTAAAAACTGCAACAACAGTATTATATAGCAAATACCGATACCCAACAATATAAAAAAAGGTAATTAAAAGGTGGATTATTTCTAGTTCAGCACAAATGTGTTTTATTTCCTTTAATGAATATGAAAGTCATACTCACTGGATAAGTTTTATTAGGTTTGCAAAAATGTGTGGTACTTAATATGAGCCAAGTGAGCAACTAAACATCTATAGAAAAAAACTATTTATCATAGCCACACTAACACAGGCTAGATCAATTTATAATATAGTAAATGCCATATAACAATAAAATGTGCAGCATTTGGGATTACCAGCAGTATGAGTAAGAACCTACTTTGGAGTTTCTGAAATTTAGACGTCAATGGCTCTTCAGAGAGAATATCACAACAATCTAAAATGGGTAAAATCATCTGCTTTACTACTGTTTTGACAGCAGTTGCTATAGCTCTCATTTTAGACCAAGATAGCTAAGAGGATTCAGTTTAGTAAACATCTTATGAATTCTAAGTGTAACTACATAGTTTTGTGAAATGTTCCTTCTTCAACAGTATGCAGCAGCATATTGTATGAAAATACAAATAACTGAACAGATGATAGCAAAAGAGTGACAGCACTTTCAAGTTTGAATACGAGAGTGCATGCCATAGAAACAGTTTTTCACATGCCAGGTTATCGTTAATAATGCAGTTACCCGCCTAAATATACAGCAACAACTTATTTTATGTGAATTCATTAGATGCTTATTAAAATATAATTATTAGCAATAGTTTTTTTGCCTAAATTGGAATTGTACTCTAAATTAGATGTAATTTTAAATTACTTCTAAATAAAAATATAAATACTGTACTCACCATTTCTATATGTTGGAGGCTCTTTACGGGTGAGCTATGTGGATAAGGCACTTTGTTTAGCCATATTAAACCAACATCAGGTTAAATGACATACTTGTTCAGCTTGACCATAACCTGCCAGCCTAAACCTAACATACAAGCTTAACCTTAACCTAACATAATATGCCAGGCTAAACCTTACCCTAACCCGAACATGCCAATCAAATCTTTATCCTAACTAATATGCAAGCACAAGCCTAACCCTATCCTTACAAATACTCTCTAAATCCTAAAAATCAGGTAGACCAATCATTGCCAGCTAAATAAGGGAAAGAGGTTATATAGTGAGATTTGCATATCTCATGTACTGTAAGTTCCTTACCTTCTGCTGCCTCCACCTTCTTTCTGCAACGTGAAATGATGCTGCGATGACACACTGCATCTCATTGCCATGGCAACGCAATGTCGCGGCAGCAAATGATGATGTATTGCTGCGGCAAACGACGTTGCATTGCCATGGCAACAAGATGCCGTATGACGTTGCATTGGTGACGTCCGCAACGTAATTTGACGCTATGATTTGGAAGAAGATGGAGGACGGCAGCACGGAGGAGGCAGCACTAGGTATGTGCCATGGGGCAGCAGATCTGGAAATCCGTAGCTAGTCTCCTGTCTTTTTGTTTGTTTCCTTGTTACCTAACAAGGATTCCATACATCCTGATAGTTGAACATGCCTACAAATATGGTGAGATGCAATTCTGTTGGAAAACAGCTGTTCACACAGAATGTCATTGTTGTAAGTTAAATGAATTGATATTATTCATTATCGTGTAAGTGTCCTTATAGTCACTATCACAGTTTTGTGGATAACAACCTATGTGTGGGCTATTTTTTAGTCACTGTTTATGTACAACTCTGTTTACATTTCCCACTGACGCCTTGTGTGTGTTCTGGTACAATGCAGAAATGTAACCTCAACATTTAATTGTGACATTCCATCAATATATCCCTCTGTGCCTCAGGCACCCAATCATCAGACAGGGCAGGGGCTTGTGACAAGAAATCTATATGTACTGCATTGTGTACATGACAGTGCTACATAAGAAAATAGTATTTAAAGAAGTATGTTACTCAAAGTTTTACTATAGCACATGTTTTTTATTATAAAAAAAGAAAAATATGGAAAATTTTAAAGGTTAAATAAATAACCACATGTTTATTTTTTCTACCAAACCATGCACAATAACTTACAACAAATACAGTACTGGACAGGAATAATCTAAAAAAATGTTTAATGACTCGTAAGAAATCATATTTTAACCGGACCATGTAGAATTTAGCAGTAATAAAATGGTATAATACATACAACATTTCTTTTTCACAATGTCATCTCACTAATAAGATCTACAGATGTAGTACTTGGCAGTCTTATGATCCCGCAGTACTGGGAATTGCCATGAAAAACAAAGCAGCCATCTTGGCGGCGGGGGAAAGAAACCCATAGACAAACAGGGAGCTGCTGGAACTGTCCCATTCGTCAGAGTCGGGGGATAGCAAAATTGCATGTACTGTACTTTAAATACTTAAACTCATAGGGCCAAATATGTCTTGCTTCAGATATGCCCTTTCGTCTTAACACAAGAATTATTTCTCAAATGGTTAAACAGTCATGGACCAGATATTATTCCTTAATATTCCATACACATCTTCATTTTGTTATTTGTTTTTTTTAAAGCAAAACCTATTTTCTGGAACCTTTCCCTAAGCTACAAAGTTGTGAGACAACAGATATAACTTTTTTGTACCTGCAGGGTATAGAGAACAAGGGTGAGTAATGACAGTCACGCTTTTCATGACTCTTTTCAGATGAAATGTCTTTTTTTTTCCAGCTTTCCCAAAACTTATATGTATGTTTGCAACAAAGCCAGTCCTTACTAGTATTACTAAAGATTTTGCCTCAAGGGATAGTTGTGTTTTCATGCAGTAGTTCTTAATTTCCGTCTATTATGTTTGCATTAAATAGGTTTATATTGTATGATGGTATACTAAATACTCGTGATTCCTTCTTTGAAGAACATTATCATTAAACAAAGGCTAAATTAATTAAAAAGTTATGTTAAAACAATTTGAAAGCTTTTTAGTATACGTTTTATAAAGTATGAATACATGTATTACATTATAACAATTCCTAAAGCAAGACGTTCACCTGGGAAATCCCAGGTTTCAGAGATACTTATAGTTATTTTGCCGGTTTTGATGGCAGATATCACTGCCCGGATCACTAATGTACAGCTGACATCACAGCTTTTCTATTAGCCTCCAAAGTGACCTCTGACCCCGAAGCCATATTGTTTTCCCAACTTGCTTGGGGCACCATGGGCTCTCCAATCATGAACGAGGTGATACCCAGATGTTAGGGGATCTCAGTTCAGATAAGAACTAGAATTGCTTGTTTAAAGGTCATCCAATTAAGTTCATGTAAACCGTTTGAAACCTTTAGACATTTCCTGTATTCGTCTTTTGTTTCTGTCAGATGTTATTGCACCCATTGTCGTGCTTTAAGGCACTCATTTGCATGTTTTAGTTAGAAATCGTGCGATTTGGAAACTCATGTCTTCATTGAATGTACTGCAAATCGCCCATGCAGAACTCGTGACTGTGGTAACACAAAATTGAACATTTACGTGTGCAATAATGTCTGCTACATCTGTATATCATTCATTGTGAGTAACAATTAAGCTCAAAAGGCAACGTAAAAAAAAATATTACTAGATTTAAGTAATAAACTAGGGAATGGCTTTCGGCCTACTTTTTAATACAGAAAATATATAATAGAAGATACAGTACGTGTTAATGAAAAGAAAGTGTGAATAGAAGTTTGTTTTGACACATTGCTCCATTTTCTGCCTGTATTTGCATCTGTGTAAGAGTTTCCTAAATGTCATGTGGCACAAATGGTTTGCCATTAAAGTTCATTCTCCTTCAGACTTGAATGATTTTGTTAACGCAAATAAATAATAATGAAAAATTCTGCACAGAGAAGCAGGGTTTGGTGCATCTTGTTATAATCTTCCGGTCATGTAACGCCTCCTTAAGTCTTCCAATTGATACTAGACAATTTGCCATTTGGGGCAAATAGCGCAACATCTGGTGCAAGGATAAATTGAAAAAGAAACACAAGATGAAAATAATTCAATTCAATGTGCATCAATTGTGCGCAAATTCGCTTTGATACTGTACATTTCCCCTATTATCTAATTACGAATAATTTCTTTTTATAAATATAAATCCATTACAATAAAAAAAGTGGATTTTATACCTACTATATGCTCTCATGAGATATACAGTATACAACATTTTCTGTATGTACGTTTCTGTTCTTATGTAACAGGGTTTCCTCCACCCTCTGGGAGATCTCACTATTACAGGTTGTGTTGTACTGGTTACCTGCTGGCTCACAGAATCGCTGAGTTTCCACCGTTGTTAATGGGGAAGACAGGACAGGCTTTTGGGGTGATGGTTGGTTTTCTCACTGGTGCGGCGCCTCCCTCTCCAGCAGGCTCCAGTAACACTGTATGCAATCCCTGCAGGAGAACCCTCTGCTAATACTCCCCCTGATTAATTGCAGGCTCAGGCCGGAATATATTATTTATTTATAAAATGTTTTACCAGGAAGTAATACATTGAGAGTTACCTCTAGTTTTCAAGTATGTCCTGGGCATAGAGTTAAGATGACAAATAATACAAGGCTACAAATACATAGTTACATTAAGTGAACATGGTATACATTATATACAAGACATTGCATGCACAGTTAGAGATAATACATATTATAGGCGTATGTAGCAGTTACAGACCAGATTAAAATGTGAGACAGCTATAATTTTGAACGAACTTAGACTGGTGGCGGCAGTGAGAGTCTCCGGTAGATTGTTCCAGTTTTGTGGTGCACGGTAATAGAAGGCGGAGCAGCCAGATACTTTGCTGAACCTTGGGAACATGAACAGTCTTCTTCTGAAGTCAGTTGTGTGCAGTCAGTTTTGGGAGAGGCTGCAGTAAAATAAGGTGTAAAGGGGGGGGTTAAGTGTGCAGACTAACAAGCATGGTATCATAGTGTGGTCAAAGTAGATCACCGTTTGTTCCCTTGTGTAGAAGAGTTTGCAGAAGATGCAGTCTTTCTTAGTCGACCTCTAGTCAAACTGTAGTCTAACTATATATTCTCACTTAAAGATTCTCACTTTAAGATGCATTAGTTTAGATGCCAATGCTTCCCTTAAACTGGTGTTACATTTATACATCTATGCAGTCACATGACCCACCCCCCCAATAAATCTGCCTGTTACAAGTTGGACAACTAGCAGCACACAATTAAAAAAAAAAAAAAACACTTGCTATTCTAAACATACCAGAGATCAATAATAAAATATAAATATAAAACTGGAACAGCTTTATTCTTTAACAGCGATTACAGCATATATCTGAGTGTACTCTTTCCTCTTATGGATGGTCCCTGGACTCAACCCAGGAAGCTTGAGGACCCATGGGTCTATCCTCAGCTCCTCTCCTTTTCCCTAGTGGAATAAGAGGCAGATGTCCAACTCCCCTGAGGGAGAGGATCTCTCCACAAAAACTCCACTAAATTTAGGTGGTGCAGCCCCTTATATACCCAGGAGGAGGGTCTTCGGACTGATTCCCTGATAGGGCAGAACACAGACATTGTCCCGCCCCCGTCACTCAAGGGAGCTGCTTACTGCAGTGGAAAACCCAGATTAATCCTAACACTGCCTGCAATGGTACCTGTTAGGATTGGACCTCGGTACCGCCCTCGTGACGCATCCCGTGATGCATTGGGTGATGCCCCTTGTGTGTGCGCTGCGTGAAAGCACCGCAGTACTCCTGCCAGGACCGGACCTAGGCTCCGTCCCCGTGCCGCATCCCGTGATGCAACAGAGGGCGTGCTTGTCTCAACTTCATGCCGGCGTCGCAATACCAGGGGCACTTGAGGAGTTAATGCTATCAGCAACTACTCCTCACCTGCAGTGCACTCTGCCCCTGTTTACCAGTGGACAGAATATATGTGATGACTCACTGCCTGCAGCCTTCTCATTGGTCCTCTGCCCTTTATATGCTCAGCCAGCCCTCTGGCAAATTGGCTGAGCATAAACTTCTGTTTATGTTTCTAATGCTTGACTCAAGCATCCTGCTGCCTAGATGTTGCTCTTGCATTCTTCCTTGATCTCTGTTACCTTGACTTCAGCTTGTACCCGGACCGCTGCCTTCTCTGACCCATGACATTTGCACATCTATATTCGTGCTAATAATTTGTTTAACTGAATTAAAATTACTATTAGATTAAAACAATTTATATGGGTAATTCTTATTTTCCATCTATCAAATATGTGCTGAGAAAATCAGACCTGAGCAATCCTGTTTATTAAAATACACTATGTTGGTGTAACCCAATCAGATCAGCAGGGACTTCTTGGTTAATGCTATGTGCTTCATTGATATTACAATATTAAGATGTATTTAGCACATGTGGAAAATTATGTTAAGGAAATACTTACGGAACATGCAAAAACCAATTGAAACACTAAAACTAGAAACATCTGTGGTCATTAACATATTCCAGATGCAAGTATTTGTCTAGGGGTAGCAGCTATAACTATGTTCTGTGATAAATATGCTACTAAATATTTAAAGGTTTTTCTTTCATGTTCTTGAACTGCACCATGGGTGGCTCTTCCCATCTTCCAACCAATCTATCCACTTTTATTAGCTCAGAAAGTGCTTTCTTTGTGAAAACAGCTGTTTTACTGTTATTTTCTTTCTCACCTGTTTTTTTTTTTTTTTACCTCTTCATTGCCACCGTTCATTTATTCCTAACTTAAAAAATGTTTTTGATAACAAATTGAAAAAGTTAATTTCATTAAAAAAAAATCAGTTTTTCACCTAAAATCATTAGCTACATATGTTGCTACAGTATGTCATTGTTTTACATTTGGCACACATTTTCTATTCTTTGTATGGTGTTCATTATTTTATAAACATATGAGTGCAGTAAGAGTTGTTTGTCTACTTTATTTTGTCTTCTACTGCAATTAAATGTACAGTAGAGTGGCAATTTTGTTTCATCATGGCAACTACAGTATTAGAATTCTCCACTTTTCTTCCACCACATAAAAGCCTGCGACAACACGAACAGGAAACAGTGTGTTGTCGCCCGTAGTCACAATAACTTAACCTCTTCATAGCAACCATGTCACAATTCGTGTTGCATTGTGCTAAAGAAACAATGGGAGTTTATTTAAAAAACTTTCATTTTATTCTGCAGATACCAGCATACTATTAGCTGATATCAGCCCTGAGTATAAATTCCTATTAGCTCAACGAGCTACACACTGTAAATGCCTCAAACGAATACAGGCAATAGTTGTCACACTAAGGGCCTCATGCAGTAAGCGTCGATTAAGTGAAATCGGCAAGTTTACCGATTAGTCATGTTAATGGCGATTTTTCCTCTCCGTATGCAGTAAGTGCCGAATACATTCAAAATCAACCCGAAAACAAATCCGCCCACTCTCACGATGATTATCCGATCACACACAGGTGTATCGGCGTGCGTGGCGGGGTGCTGATAGGTTGCCCAATCACAAATCTTGCTGAATCAGGCGAAACAAGCATGTATTGGATTGCGCGCCATATTTAAAGGCAACGTGTACTGCTAATCATTCTCTGTGTTGTTGGGAGTGAGAGAGAGAGAGACGCACAGAGCTGGCTGATTGAACATTTGCATATTGACGGAGAGACTTGTTGTGTATTGGGTGAGCTTTGTCCATTGTTGTTTTGTTTACATCTTTGTCTTGTTTTATATGTGGAAGTGTTTCGTGTGATTGGCTGTACATTAGTTGTCTGTTTTTTGTGAGTGCTGGAAGTATGCCCGCAAAGCGTGGGAAGAGTGATGCTGGTGGGAGTGGGAGTGCTACTCGTGCGAGTACGCGTCGGAGTGAACGTACTGTTCAGGGGAGTGATGTTGCTGGTGCACCGAGTGGTGTTGCTGTGAGTGGGAGTGCTGTTGCTGTGAGTGGGAGTGTTGTTGCTGGGAGTGGGAGTGCTGTTGCTGGGAGTGGGAGTGCTGTTGCTAGGAGTGGGAGTGCTGGTGCTAGGAGTGGGAGTGCTGGTGCTAGGAGTGGGAGTGCTCGTGCTGTGAGTGCTGCTGGTGGCGCAGTTGCTGATGGGGTGGATGGTGGTGGCGTGCTTGCTGGTGGGCAGCTTTTGGAGGCTCTTCCATTGGAAGAAGGAGAGTCCAGTCAGCACCAGCCAAGCTCTGACCCTAAACCTGCTCGGAAGAAACGTGTGGAGAAGCCACGTAATCCTCGCTTCAATGACCAGGAAAATACAGCTCTTGTCACTGGCATTCTGGAGCACTATGACAGTATATATGGACATTTACTAGGTAAGTGTACCTTTACATTTATTATTCAAATACATGTGATCCTAGGTCATCTGAGTTTTGTTCATATGCAAATATGGGTTCAGAATATCTTTCTATGTTAATTAGTCTGGAAACACAGCTTTTTATCATGCCTTACAAGGACAACTAAACACAGGCGGTCAATTTGCCATAACTGCATACAATATGAATGCAACCTTGCTTACATGTATAGGTTTAGTAGTGAATGCTCATGTGCTTCACATATTACACATAAAACAGCATGTTTGCTATCTCTTGGAACAGCTAGCAGTGTAGGAAACTGGTGCTTCTATTATTAATCATTTACCTCATATATTTTATATGTTTTTCAAGGGCGGACAAGTTCAGCAAGCAGAAAAGAAATGTGGGACACAATAGTCATTGGTGTCAATGCGTGTGGGAATCATGTGAGGGACAAGCGGAATTGTCACAAGAGATTTGATGATATTAGGTCCAAATTGAAAAAGAAAATACAACACCAACGCGTGCATGCTACTGGCACTGGAGGTGGGCCGACACCACAACGTCTCATATTAAGTCCATTGGAGGAGCTGCTTCGGGCAAAATTACTTCCCATCGTCGTGGAAGGCTTACCTGGTGACCGTGATATAGGAATTTACCCCTCACAATTTCCACCAGGTGAGAAATATAACTGTACTAGGCGTGTCGTTGCTTACAGTTATTTTGCATAGTTACACTGCTTTTTATACTGTCTTCACAATATAAGCATACCTGCATCTATATATGTATATGTCTGATTCTGTATATATATATATCTCAAAATAGACATATATGTTGTAGTCCTACTAAAAGCAGTAACTAATATAGCACGTGCCATTGCGTGCTCATTTATATGTGAATTCCCAAAATGCATTGCTGCAGTGGAAGCAATTGATGGTGGGCGAAGATGGGGAACAACAGGGTAGTACACATGTGTAACACATGTTAATGAGAAATTATTACTAGCTACAGGTACAGAACAGAAATATGTAGAATATTATTGTGTATTTTATTTATTTTACTCCGACAAACATGACATTACTGCCTATTTTAAGCATGCATCAAATATATTGCATGCAACGGCCTACAAACATCACTTGCACTAACACATCTATAGTTGTTTATGAAAAGGTCCATTTTTGCTTTAAGTCATATACAGACAGCATAATGAGGCACACGTATCATATTTTATGTCATTGGTTTCATAACTTAAAAACTGCACACGACTATTTAGCTCATCTACCATTGTGTTAAAGCAGCTGCAATTAATATCTCATCACAGCATACACTTCAACAGAGGGGGTGGGGTTCAGCACACACACTAATTACAGCCTCATTTTAGGGTCAACTTAGTTCACACCATTTTCACCTGTTTCAAGTAATTGAAAGGTGTGGCTGATTAGGCTTTTTGGGGAAGGGAATACCGTTCTTACAACCTGACTAGCACAACTGAAGTTAATCACACTCATTTGAAAGCTTCACTTTAGCTACTAAATGCCCCAACAACTCATTACTTATCAAAGCGTACCTCACACATTAGTTCACTCATATCTATAGTTGAACTACTACTATCAACGACACATTATCACACACTGCATGTGTTGTCTTGTTGAGTCACAGCCACATTCAGGTGTGCCACATCTTATATTAATGTACCACACATATCCTCTACCAAAAACAACACTTTTTGCAATATGACCACCTTCATGATAACCATTGTGAATGGTCATCTCATGATAGTTATGTACATTATGATACTGATATCACTACACAACATATGATTTTTATGTACAAATTTTATCTATTTATCCTCACGCATTACTGCAGGAACATAGTATGTTTTATGTTAGGGAACTCAAAAGTTCTAAGTACACAGGCATATACATTGTTATTACAACTATTTATGTTCACTTTCACACACACATTTTGGGTTAAGGAAATGATGCTGTTACGTACTCATAAATACAGAACATACAATAACTGTTTGTTCAATATTTACACATGTAAATGTAAAACTTATGTTATTGTTATATATAGTTGCCCCTGAAGGACATGTGTCACCTGAGACTGAACAAGTGTCTTCACCTGGGTCAGCCAGCTCAACACACCTAGAAGGTGAGTGTATCAGTTGGTGGCCATATAATATGTGCTCTTCTATATGTTATGTTGTCATGTTCATTATTTGTTTTGCACATCTTCTTTAAATAGGATTACTTAGTGTCAGTGAAAATGAAGTGTAAGGCAACTTGTATTGTGTTAGTGATGTTAACTATCATGTAGGAGTTGTGAGTTTACAGCAAGTTTTCATTCACTCATATTTCATACTGAGTCCAAACATTATTCTTAAGTCAAGGTAGTTTTTAATGTGAGGTTATAAAACGTATGGAAACATGTTAGTTGTTACATATGACACAGTACAATTACATAGTAACACAGCAGAGATTAACATGCCATTTAATAATGTGTACATTTATTTGTAGAACATGATGAAGAGGATTTTGATGATGATGATGATGATGATGATGCCGCCGCCGCCGCCATAGACACACAAATACAAGCAAGTGACCATGAAGAGGTTCCAATTGAAACTGTTTTACCGCCAAAACGTCCAGCAAATACCACATATGATGCAATTGTAGCTTCTGAGGGAAAAATTGTGGAAGCAGAAAATCGTCGCCATTCTGACCTGATGACAGTGCTGGAAAGGATGATTGCACTGCAGGAAGAAACAGTTTCACAATTGGCACATCTCCACAGAGTCTTCATTGAAGTGCCTAAACAGTTGCAAAAAATCAACACCTCATTCGAAGCATTAGTTGTTCAGCAAACACAAGCTAATTACTGGAGAATGACTAATGTACCACAATTCAACACCTCCCAGCCAGGATCTGTTCATGCAGGTCAGTTTTCACCACATTCATCTGATATTCATTCACCAGGCCCAAATGTTACCGGTCAAGTAGCAGACATTGCTGTGCAGGTTCCTGATGACATCCTACCGCTGCCATCTGTACAAATTCAGCAGCAGACACCTACAAAGGAGGCGACAAAAACAAAACAAGACACACATGAAACAGACCAACCATCACTTGTGCAGTGTCTACCAACTTGCTCACATGTGTCAGTGGGCACAAGCCCTGTCCGTGAACAGTCACTACCCAAAAGCCCTGTAGGTGAGTCACTGCCCAAAAGCCCTGTAGGTGAATCGCTGCCCAAAAGCCCTGTAGGTGAATGGCAGCCCAAAAGCCCTGTAGGTGAATCACTGCCCAAAAGCCCTGTAGGTGAGTCACTGGCCACAAGCCCTGTAGGTGAGTCACTGGCCACAAGCCCCGTAGGTGAACAGTCACTGGCCACAAGCCCTGCCCGTGAAGTGCCAGAGGCCACTCAAAGTGGCTCTGTTGTGCCTAAAGTTGGTGGCAAAAGAAAAAGGAAAATTCAAGAGACAACAAGCAGGCCTGTTACTCGCTCGCAAAAGGAACAAAAAAAATAAATGTTATAATTCAGAAAATATGTCTTTGGCCTTGTTTTGTTGACTTCAGATTATCTAATTACTATTGTATGTATGCTGAAGACTGTGTTGTTTCCAAACTTTCAAGTATGTTCTTGTACACGTGAAGTTTTGGAAATGTTAACACTCCTAATTAATGAATAGTGTTATAAATATTTATGTTTTAATCGTCTGTTCAGTAATGGTCCACCAGGAGCCAGTTGCTAAGTTTAGAGAAGCTGCCATTGACTTTGCAGCAAAACATTGCATTTGGGTGTGTTAATTGATGTAATCATTGCATGTGCATATTATTTTCATGCAATTATAAAAGCACCTATTTAACTGCAAACATCTTTCTTGTACGTGTACAGCAGGATTTTGTGTTAAATATTACTTACCTTTGGTGCCCATTGTAATGTTGTCCTTTAATCATTTATGTGTTCTTGTTTCAAGAACATCTCTGAATTGATACTAATATATATGTAGTATGTATTGATATATGCACACACACACACACACAGACACACACTGTGTGTGTGTGTGTGTGTGTATATATATAGTACTATCTAAACTGGTATAGATGTATTTACAAAAAACATACACTTCATGCTTCCTTGTGAAAACACACTATTTTAATAATACAGGCCTAATGTTTGACAACTATACTAAGTGTGAGCCTCTAACATTATTGGGTGCAAACAAATGTTTATGACTTAATTCACTCATGTTTATCACCATTTAAATAGGTTTCATACAAGGCCTACTTACTGCCATCAATATGTTGTGTGTACTCCTGCAATATAAAAAAAAAAAAAAAAAAGATACTATATATATATATATATATATATATATATATATATATATATATATATATATATATATATATATATATACACATATACATATATACACACACACACACACACACACACACTATACATATAGTACAATATACACTTTATATATATATATATATATTTTTATGAGAGAGATATATTTATATATATATATAGATACACACGTATTTAAACTCATGCAGACAGGTAGTTAACCACACTTTCAAATACACACAGAAAAGTATGTGGGAAAAAAACATTTCATTTTGCACGTGTGTGTATTTACTGATATGGCTGTCTAAGCACTATTTTCACACAGTGCTCTTTGTTATTTTTCTAGAAAACTCAATGTTACTGAAATAAGTGTAGGAATGTTTTCACAAACGAGATAAAAAAATGATACATGTTTTTCCCACATTCGCCTATCACTAACCACAAAACTTAAACCAATTAAAAGGACACATCCAATTGGCGTTTGAAATAAGGAGTAAAAGTAGTTACTTTTGTTGACCTTGAAAACGAAACACAGGAATTTGTTAGCCATTGAGCAGAATCATTTTGATGAGCAAAGAAGACAGAACTGCACACATCTTTTGTGCTACTCTGACATGGCTGATGAATTCGTTAACAATATGAATCCCCTCTTGGGTTATAAGTACATGGTTTCAGAAGCAATTTTAAACAGTCGCGGACACAAAGCAAGCACACGCCAAATCTATGATTTGATTCGAGCTAAATATCCTTATTACCAAGACCGTAGGCATGCGCGGAATTTTAATTCCTCAATAAGATTCACTTTATCAACTAATGACTTTTTTGAACGTGTGCAGGATAAGCTAGAACACACCTATGGTTTCTGGAAGATTGCAAAGGAAAAGCATTTTACCCTGAAAGAGGGCACATATATTGTTGTGAAAGGCATATTTATTCCTAATGCCAATAGCAATGGATCCGCTACTACTGTTCCGTGTGAATCGATACCTGCTGCAATATCTGCACCCTCCATTCCTGAAACCCACATTGTACAACAACAAAACTACTATGATTATGTACCAAGCCTTTCAGCTGAAAATGCATTGGAATGGGAACCAGAAGAAATGAACCTACCTCCCGACCAATTGTTTGAAGAAAGCAGTGGCGATTCCTATGAGCGCTTCATGGAGGAGATGTGTGTCATACTGGATTCAGCGGGTGGGTCAAGCGTGGATGAAAATGCCTTGTATTTCTGGAGCGACCAGTTGCAGCCAGACGAACAGTTAATTCTAGAAGAATGGTAAATATAACAACCGTTATGCGTTGACTGTGCGTTTAAATGTTTTTTTTTTTTTTTTTTTTTAACCACCATTTTCCCTTTCAATGCGTGGATACAGCGTAACATTGCAGACTGCATAACATGTAGCGATCACAAAGAAATTGTTGCCGAATACAATATAGTTTAACCTGAAAGAGTAGTACACATTGCTGACGGAATAAATATACGTACTTTCCTATCCCTTTAACCATATTAGCAACATTTTACCATAACTCTAACACATACCTGTTTTGTTATCATGCTACATCTACAACATTTAAAAGCGGGTCCACCACGTATGACGTGGGACCCTTGTCATGGGCCAAGGCGTCCTTAAAAAGGATTACGGATGTAAGTCCCGCCCCCAAGCGACGTGCGCGCCTCAAAGCCTATTGGCTGTCATGTTTTGTTATAGTAACGGTAACTGCAGTGTGTCATGTGTGCGGCTCAGTGTTTGTAGGCGCCAACTGGGCATTAGCTGAATGTTAATTGAGTGGGAGGAGTGTTAGCGTGCGTTTCACGCTGGTTTAACATGACGTCACACGTATTGCATTTGCGCATTGTGTTATCGGCCGTCCTTTCTGTCCAAACACATCTGTTTAAAAAGAATACAGATGTACTCGTTTAGAACGAATGTAGTTTCGTATTCATTGTATTTGAAATAAAGATTTTATGTTTAATGGTATTTTCAAGATGTATTGAACGCACAACGTACGCTTTGTTTTGCGCATGCGCTAACAGTTAGTGCAGCCAAGCGTGAAGTGCGTGCGCACACTAAGATGTGCGCGCACATTTTTCAGTATACAGGCAACGTTCACATCATATACATAGTTATGCCTGCTACAAATTTAAAGAAACATTACATACTGATGTACACTTGTACTTCTAACATATAAGTGAGTGACGTGTGTATGTACACAATCATATAGAGCTGTGTAATGCGTTGTCACGGATACATATATAGTAAGGTGCCATATTTGACCATCATGTGTTTGCTGTATTTCAGAGATGTCGGGGAAGATACAAGCGGATCAATGTATGATTTCAGAAGAGTCTACCTTTATATGAGATGATTGTGAGGAGGAGTCACCGACTACTATACTACATATGGAACTAATTTTATATTGCTTGCAGCGCTTATTAACAAACAATTAAAAATGTGATACCCTTATGCCTATATTGCATAAGCACTTAATTAACATAATGATGTTGCAAAATAGTGCCTCATGAATTTTTATTGAGTGTTCTTTAATGACTACTATCATTTTATGGCATGGTGTGTTTTATATATAACAACCATTCCCACTCTGCTAACACATTTGTGTATTCTATTGTGTAATGGAACGTATGACTGTCGAAACTATGTAACAATAATAATAAGAATAATAATAATTATAATATGAGCATGTTCATGTATAGCGCTGCTAGTTGTACACAGCGCTTTACAGACACATTTTTCAGGCTGAGGTCCCTGGCCCGTGGAACTTACAATTTATTTTTTGCCGCCTGAGGCACAGGGAGATAAAGTGACTTGCCCAAGGTCACAAGGAGCCGACACCGGGAATTGAACCAGACTCCCCTGCTTCAAACTCTCAGTGCCAGTGTGTGTCTTTACTCACTGAGCCACTCCTTCTCCCAATGTAAAGGACACTTACAACCAACTAGCCATTTATTGTTAAAAATCTCTTGTTACATGGCTATGTTGATAAAATGGTTTGGGACTGTAGCAAATAATGTTATTGGCCAGATGTTGTGGTCCCCTACAATGCATGAAGTTCTGAATATGACATCAACATCATGTAATGAAGTACGTTTCTGTGTATATTTCATTAACCTAACTAACTATAGTTTACTGTGTTTATTAAACGTTATAAAAATACATAGTATAGTCAATATGATGATATAAGCTACCATAATAAAGCTGGTGTTATCATTTGTCGGTGTTATACATGGATCCTACACAAATTGATACAGACACAAACAGTTGTCTTACAAAGTGTGTCTATGCTAATGTGCACGTGATTGACGTTACAATTGTGAAAATACTTGATAATTATCATCATGATAATGATGAAGTGACGTGATTTATATTCCAAAAATATTACCAACATTGTCATATTGGTAAATTATAAATGCTAAATGACAGTAACATTAGCGACAAATTTGTCTTCTCTGTTAACAGTTTAACACTTGGTACATGTAGGACACATCCACACACGTGTGACTTATACATACACATGTCACAAATTTAAATTAATGTTGACTATTAATTCCTAGCATTACAAAACACCAACATTGCTAAATATAAGATGTAGTACGCATTGTTGTGATTGCAGGCATTCATGCATGGAGTTTTATGATCAGTCAATTTCATCCGTGATGAATGATCTCCCGTAAGTAAAGAAATAAGTACAGTTATCCCCTTGTCTCCAAACACCTCTATATTACATTAATGGAATTTATAAGGAAACATACATAAAATGTGATGAAATGGGAGTAATCATTTTCTAATACAATGCACATGAAAGCTCAAGAGTAGCTAAATGCATATACATGATACAGAAAGTACATATATGTAACATTTGTGTTTAAACCAATATGTTGGGTTTTTACTACAAATAATTATAGGAAGATTGATGTAGGCACATCTTATGAGAGATGTCAGCAAATATACATACCATGATCAGTCATACTGGAGATATACCTATAATGCAAAGGAACAATATATAAATTGCAAACATTGACATGCCATCTTCAGTACCGTAAACAGCACAGCAAAGTGTGTATTTGGTGTTAAATGTGCAACACCATGTATATTTCATGACATTCAAAATGTAAATCAGGCTGGTGTACACATCATATGGATGTACATGTTACACTGCACCAATAACATTGTATGTAAGCATACTAGAAGCATGAATGAGTATGGGCATAATATGTGTATTGTGTTAGCATAAGGAACAACACAATGCTAAAATATTAGTGCTTTGTTACCCCAGTTGTATTCACATACACACAACTAAAGTAAAATTGAAGAGGGATTATATAACCTGTGCAACAATAACATACCGGTGCCACATCCCTTTGTGCACACAGCAGAGAGAAGAAAGGTGTGCAACCCATATTCATCTGTGTCCTACCAGAAGGGTATATAAAAAAACATTATTGTTAAGATAACATAATGTAAGTATAAAAGTATAACTTGGAACATATATGTTTTTACTTACAAGAAAAAAATGAATTGATGAGATTCTGGCGTGTCTGGCCACCACTGGCTGTTTGTTCATTTTCAGCAGCTACATGGGTGGGATGCTCGTCTACCACAGGCTCAGCTAGGTCTGACTGTACATTGTGCCTGAGTGCAACATTGTGCAAAATGCAACAGGCAAGGATAATATCAGACACTTTTTGAGGCTTGTATAGAAGAGCCCCACCAGTTCTGTCCAGACACCTAAATCTGGTCTTGAGTAGGCCAAATGTCCTCTCTATAACAGATCTTGTAGATATATGGGCTGCATTGTACCTCTCCTCTGCTTCAGTTTGAGGGTTTAGCACCGGAGTCAAGAGCCACGGCCTAATTCCGTATCCTGAGTCACCTATAATGAATGTAGCACACATAAGCTGACATTAGTGATCAAATTGTACAATGCCAACATTCCTAAATAAAAATGTGTTTTGTGTTATAACATGTAAATGTGTACTCACCCAGCAGCCAACCATGTTCAAAATGTCCCTCTTCGAACGCATGGAAGACTGAAGAGTTCCTCAGGATGGAGGAATCGTGACTGGAACCAGGGAATTTGGGTACCACATGCATTATCCTCATCGTGGCATCACATACCACCTGTACATTGAGTGAATGGTAGTGCTTACGATTGCGGTACACATGCTCACTCTGACTAGGTGCAATCAAAGCAACATGTGTGCAATCGATTGCACCCAGCACACATGGTATCCCTGCTATATTATAAAAGCCAGTCCTGACTTCCAGCCACTCTGTCGCCTCTGTAGGAAAATGAATATAATTCCTAGCGCGTCTATTGAGTGCATAGAGAAACTGGGTCAAGGCCCGCGAGAATGTAGATTGCGAGACCCCGCCCACTATGCCCACAGTTGTCTGGTATGACGCGGAAGCAAGATAATGTAATGAGCACAGCATTTTAACAAGCCCAGGGACTGCACGACCTCTGGCTGTGAAAAAATCTAAATCTCCCCTTATCTCCTGATAAAGAGCTAAGATTGCTGCTGAACTCAAACGATAGCGACTTACAATCTCCTCCTCACTCATCCCATCTAATAGGGTTCTCTCCCTGTACAGACGCAGACGAGGCACAACTTGTCTCCTCTGTCTTCTCCTCTGATCTCCTGTCCCTCTCCCTGTCTCTGTCGTATCCGCGTGACTGTCCCTGTCACTGTCACTGTCCCTCGGTGTGTCCCTCCCTTGCCCTATATGATTGTCTTCATCATCAAGCATGTCATAGAAAAGAATGTTCCTCCGTCTCCTAAACAATCTCAACATTTTGAAATGAGTAGCTGTGAATGATCAGGTAATGGGCGTCCTTTAAATAGGTATGTGATGATGTCAGGTGACATAGTAAAATGCAAGGTGTTACATTAACATAATAAAGTACTTCTGTGGCAAGCTGTGTGCAGTTCTTGTTATAAGTATTTGTTGTGTGTATTCTGCAGGGAATGATGATATTTGGCAATGATGTGACGTGAACCTTTGTAGAAACATTGCTTGCAAATAAATAGTTGCATGTGCAATGCATGTAACACTTGTGAACGCAACAGTCAGTCATGTAATTAGGCAAAAAGGCTGAGATTGACGTGGGAAAAGTTTTGTGTAACATGTGTAATTAGGCATGTTATTGTGACATGTTGACAACAATGAATAGTCGTGTGCATATGCATGCATTTCTGTAAGGAGGATAGTTGGTATAGAATGAGTTAACAAGGTGTCCCAATGCTGAATTACTGTACATGTGTGTATAAGTTAGGTTGAAGTGCTTGTAATGCAACGGTTACAATGTAAACATGCAATGTGATTGATCGTCCAATAAGTGACGTCATGAAAATAGGGAGGACCAAACGTAGATGTAAACATGAGAATTTAGATGTACATGTACGTTTAAAGATGCGTGTCACATTACAAGCATTGTGTAATGTAAAGGAAGATGAATATACTGTGTATGTGTGACATGTGTGACATGTGTAACATCATGTAAATAATTGTCGCTCAGTTCAGTAAAATGTGTGATATGATGTGAGGTTCTCCTTTAAGAGTTGAGTATAGTATTTTCCCTTGGCACATCATCACATGATGAGTAATGTGACCCGCAAATGCTGCAAACATGTAAAAGTATAATGTTATGCAAATAATACACGTCAGCTGTGACACAATGCAGGGAATGCCCCCACACTGTAATGCAAATGACGTTTGTATTGTGAGCAATGAAACGTAAACAGTACTATACTGTTATACGTCCCCGCTCCATTGACTCCATTGATGTACAGAAGTTTTTTTTTTCTAAGTGCCGTTGCGGCAGCCTTAGCGATCGTTCTCCCCTCCAAACTGCCAACTTTAGTTGGCGGGAGAAATTGGCCATAACATCTCAATTTCGTAGTGCCGATCAGGCCCGATAAGCTGTTTTTTTTTGTTGAATCCAGCCGATTTAAAAAAGTGGCGATAAGTGGCGAAAACAGGCTTATCGGCAGCTGACTGGCCATAACAAAATAATCGGCTCCGAAACCTGGCGAAATCAAGCACTTATCGGCGCTTACTGAATCTCAAACCCAATTTTGCCTATAAAATGGCGATAATTCCCTTATCAACGCTTACTGCATGAGGCCCTAAATCTCTGTTACAGGGTATGCTGGTTGGACAATTCCTGCAGATTAGAAGGAACATTTTCAACTGGGATACAATATGAGAGCATATGACCTCAAGATTAGATTTCAGAATAGAGGCTATGTTGAGTTGATGTTGGAAAAGGCCTATCTGAGGGCTTGCATTAGTGATAAAAGGTGCCTCATACAACTCTAGTCGGAATGAATAAAGAGAAAGAGTAAAATTGGTTTAGATAAGGCAATTATTAAGACACCTACATTTATTACCAATTTTAGCCTTGAATAGGCCAGTTGTTGCAATTGTTAAGAGGAAATCACATATTTTACTCAAGTCATAGGTCTCCAATTAGCATCCCAAAGAAAGCAGTGACTTTGGGCGGTTTGTGGCCCGCTAGTTTGTATCAGAGTGCACCACCTCCTACACATTTATTGATGAAACCTTTGGGCATGTTTGGATGTGGAAAATATATCTGTAAATAATGTAAATATATTAAGAAAACAAAACTATTCTGGAGTAATGTAACAGGTCTATTAAGGATTTTCGGAAATGTGAAACATCAATTATCATTTACTTACTGTATTGTAAATAGGTTGTTCAATATATGGGACACACCATCAAGCCTTTGAAAAAGCGCATTAGGGAGAATATCTCCATATACTTATTGAGAGACATGATGTGTATTCTCCAGTTTCAAAACATTTTATTAAACATCATGAAGCAGATTTTACCTTTAAAAAAATAAATAAATAACTAGGACTAATATTCCAAGGTCAGATGTGCTTAAATTACTGGAAAAGCATGAAGTTTTGTGGATATAAAAATTGGATACTAGTATTACATTTAGATTAAATAAATGAGATGTTTCCCTCTTCTACTGAAGCTCTGCACTGCGCTCTTGAAGTTGAGAGTTGATACCCTGAATTTTGAGTAACTGCTTATAAAATATTGAATGTTTTTCTTCCTAATTGATAGGTTAATAATATGTGGGGTATATTTTCTCCTTATCAATATGTGGAATGTATTCTCTTCTCACAGAGTATAGATTGTTATTTGGGCGATTTTGTTGTTCACATCCAGTTCACATTATAGGTGGAGGTTTTTTTGTATTGTGGGTGGGTTCGATCACTATAAAAAATTTTTTATTTCATTTACGGTTTATGCCTCTGATGAAACACCCATAAGGGTGTGAAATGCGTTAGGCCAATAGTGGGCTGTTTGCCATGATATCTGTAAAATAAAATAAATGTTATGGACGTTATGTTCCTGAGGTAGACAGAGGATGAGACACGCACTCAATATCAATGGTAATAGAGGTGGGGTACTTAGCTGCCGGTGCGCTTGTCCTGGGGAGCTCCTGTAGTCCCAAATGTTCCAGTACAAAGAAGAAGAAGCAGGCACACGGTCTTACTCAAAAGGAGGTTTAATATGCCATAAAGTCCAACGTTTCGGCATTCAACCAATGGTGGCATTCAAAAGAGAGAGGAATCTGGCGGATAGCCTGATACATGCAGATAATGAGGGTAACTACAAAACTCCTCATTTTCTGGAGGGTGGCAGACCGGGTAACTTTCGATGCATGAGCTGCTCGGTCTGTAACAGTCTGACTACCGGTAGTCAATTCAGTCACCCCCACAGCGGGAGGATCATAAAAATTAAAAATAGAATCACATGTAGATCTGAATATGTAGTGTACATAATAAAGTGTCCATGTGGTCTTCTTTATGTGGGTAAGACCATAAGAATGTTAAAAACAAGGTTCATTGAACATAAAAGTGTAATTCAAAAAGGTACGGATCCCTCTATTCTTGTGCAACACTGTGTGGAACACAATCATAATGTTGCCTCTTTACGCATCATGGGTATTGAGTCAGTAGCACCTAGACAAGGCACTCCAGATAGGGAGACTTTCTTATTGAGACGTGAAGCATTCTGGATACATGCTTTAAATACCAGCAACGGTATGGGTCTTAATGAGCAACAGAATGTAAAATGCTTCCTTAATAGAAGGTCATTTTTTGTCTTTCTACAGGCATATTTGACCTTGCACCATCCATGGACTCTGCACTTACCTGTTGGGAAGATTATCCTTTTTTGTGTGTTTTTTCCCCTTTTTTTCCCTTTTTCCCCCCCTTTTTTTTTCTCCCTCCCTCTTCCCTTCCCTCCCTCCCCCTTCCCCTCCCTCCCTCCCCCTTCCCCTCCCTCCCTCCTCTTCCACCCCCTCCCTCCCTCCCCCTTCCTCTCCCTCCCTCCCCCTTCCCCTCCCTCCCTCCCACTTCCCCTCCCTCCCTCCCCCTTCCCCTCCCTCCCTCTTCCCCTCCCTCTCTCCCCCTCCCCCCCCCCCCTGGCTGTGTGTACCCATTTCTGACCTAGGTATACACACTAGTATATTCTAAATACTGATGTACTGCATATTCTTATGTGGCATTTCACTGTAACTTTGCAGGATTATACTGATGTCATCAGCCACATGTTTTTAATAGTATATTGCTGTATTAGTTTTGTGCACATATGCTTTATTAATATTTTGGTGTGTGGTTTATTTACACTTTCAGGGTGATTTATAGGAGTGTATCACTCCTCCCTGCTCTGACACTGATCCCATGGCGATGGATACATCTTTGTCCAGCCCTGTGAGTACAGTTTTGATTGGTGCATGCCCCCCCTCTTCACCCCCCCTGACGGCCGGGTCATGCTGACGTCATCATGGGGGAGTGTTCAGTCTGGGGAGAGGTGTGGCTGTGGCTGCAGTCCTCCAAGACAGCTCTATTCTGTATTGCCAGGGATTTAGACCTAGATGTCTGACGTCACTAGGGGACGCCATATGGTAGCTCTGACGTCATCAGGTGGGCGTCAACATCCTGGTTATGTGGCAGAATGGGGAGGGGTGAGTATCAGGGGGGGTGGTATATATTTTGACTGTTTTCATGTGTTTGGTAGCCTTCACCTTGAGAAAGGCAGTATTTGACTGCCGAAACGTTGGACTTTATGGCATATTAAACCTCCTTTTGAGTAAGACCGTGTGCCTGCTTCTTCTTCTTTGTAATGTTCCCTGAGGTAAACACATATCCTCAAGCCATTCTACTGTGCATCTCATTAGCATAGACACCCCAATTAAGACCCTAAAATACAGTAGGTCTTTAACCCAAGTTAACAAAGAAGGGGAATAGAGAGGGAAATAGTGCTGGGAAATAACACTTTTAGTTAAATCATACATACAGTAATAGTGGTGTTAGACCAATCCAGACCCTGCAATATTTCAGTGTCTGCATGTGAGTATCGCCAAGCTTAGGTATGTCCTAACTGACGTACCATTAAGTACCTGTGTTAATATTAATAAACTTTAGTGGATATGCAAAGTTTGCATAAAATTGACATCATCACTAACAGGCAGTATAGTTCAGGGGTCTCCAAACATGTCCTCAAGAGCCGCACACAGGCCAGCTTTTATAGATATCCCTGTTTCAGCACAGGTGGCTCAATCAGTGCCTCGGTGCTTGACTGGGCCACTGATTGAGCCACCTGTGCTGAAACAGGGATATCCATAAAAGCTGGCCTGTGTGCAGCTCTTGAGGACAGGTTTGGAGACCCCTGGTATGGTTAATACAACGCTCTTTGCAGGAAAAAACTTGGCTTAACATCATGGTATTGTCCTTTGAAGCTATAGATAAGTTACAGTAGTTTAACATCACGTTAAGTGAGTTAACAGCAATTATTGATCTAAACCTTATTTGTTAAATCTCGAGACTTTTGAACCTGCAGTTCATGTTTTAGAACTATTTTAAACCACTGTGTAAATACTCATACAATAATGTACAGCATTATGAGTAGACGTGTGCAATTCCCTTTATAAATATTGCAGACATTTTGTGAAGAAATTGAGGATTGAGGTCTTGATTTGTAGGTGAAAAAAAAATGCATCGTTTTTTTGGCATATTACAATATCTTTCAATATGTAAGGCTTTATGCTACTGTATGTTGTGGTGGAAGCATTTTGATTTTTGCGAAACGATGACTTGTTTAGACGTAAAGTTAGTTAAGAACATTTGACAAGTTTCAAATCCTCCCCTCCTTTACTGTTAAATATGTCCATTAGAGATGTACACATTTTCATATATCGCAGACAAATATGTTTTTTTTTTGCACCCGAGGAATTGTGACGTGAAAAACGTATGTTGAAAGGTACTGCACAGAACATTTTCTTAAACTGTGAAAGGTACTGTATGTTGTACTAGAAAGAGTTCATAAGAAATACATGTTGCAGAACTTATACCTTGACATAAGAATCATGTTTAACTACAGTCTGAGATGCTTTTGTATTAGTCATGCATAATTACTGTCAGATGATTCTTGTTCTTTTCATTCACTATATATCAGCAGTTACATTACCAGAGGCTCAAGTGAGGCAGTCTTCTCAATTATGATTTTTTGTTAGCTATCAAGGTTAATTATCTGCAAATACATAATGTGCACATAGTATGATATGTCTTATCTGTTTAACTTCGGGCTGTTAGGAAACTATTAGGTGCTATATTAAATATGTAAGTATGAGTCACAGTACAGTGCATTATTTTAATTCAATTATCATAATTGATACAGCAGTAGCAAAATGAAATGGTGTATTACTTTTTAAATATATAACATTTTAGTAAAAATTCTGCTCACAATGATTTAGATGCTGTATGTCTACTCTCTGTAATCAGGAATAATACAGCAAATCAATGAAACATGCAATCTTGATTATAATTTGTATATTAATTTGTAAAATGAAAGAAAAAATAATAATTTATATATATATATATATATATATATATATATATATATATATATATATATATATATATATATCTATATAAATTATTATTTTTTCTTTCATATATATATCAACACAAAAATGTAGCGCTATAGTGGGGATCTAATTAGATAGAGAATTGAGCAAAATGGATTAATTATAATACTAGTAAATTAATAATGATGTGAATGTATACTTCTAATCTAATAATATAATATATTACTATATAGTGAACAGTGAAACAATAAAAAGTGTAAATAGCTTGAATCCAAAAAGATATGTCCAAATAGTTCCACTTGGTGAATAATCCACAGAGGCACAAAGTCCAACAAACCAATCCTATGGAGCACTTTGCAGCTTCAGGAGAGTGGTATAGCCATCCACTGTAAACCTAAAAACACAAAACACAGAGAAGCGCAAGCTCCATAGCATAAATCTGTGTAAAATCAAGGTACATTTAATAAGCAAAAGCAGTCCCAAGGAATTGCACTTACAAGATTTTAAAAATACACATTCATGGGAGAGAAATCTCTGTGGGAAGTCATCAGTGGGGGTAGAAGAGCCCGGCAAATGCTGGGTGTACCTGGTCAAGTGAAAGCCTAATGCAGCCTCATGCAGCTCCTATCACAAGCTGGCGCCTTATTTCTTTGTCTCACAGAGCCTGTGTAGCTATCCTCCGTCACTGCCAACAGGGAAAGGGTCAGCTGGCTTGGCTGTATTATTGTCTCGGCTGCTACGTCCAGGAACTCCTCTTGTCACCGCCTGTGCATGGAGTTTCGTCACGCAAAGTGACTTCATCAGGGGTTCTGATAGATATATATATATATGTGTGTGTGTGTGTGTGTGTGTGTGTGTGTGTGTGTGTGTGTGTGTGTGTGTGTGTATATATATATATATATATATATATATATATACACATCATCTTTATCTCTTTTCAATCAACTGCTGGTTGAAGGCTTCCCCAATGATCTTCCAGATAATGTGGTGGCAAGCCCTTCTTCTCCACATTGCTCTAACAAATTTTCTGATTTCATCCACCCATCTTATGTTTGCTCATCATCTTCGTCTTTTAATGTCTCTTGGAAACCAGCCAACTACCATCTTTCTCCAACTATGATAATTTCTTCACACTTGTGATGATGTCACAGACTTTTGTTTTGTTTTGAACCCGTTCATTATTTTTCCTTTCTATTTGGATAATACGCAGCACACAGTACATCTCTCCATACTTCTTTGCATTGTCTGAAGCTTTAAAGGTCCAAGGTTCACATCCATAGGTGAGCATGGGCAGAAGGCACTGGTGAAAAACTTTCTTCTTGTAGCACAGTAGAAGGTTCCTTTGAACTTTGTTTCATTTCTGTTATGTTGCAAATTAGGATAGAAACCCGCAGGGCAGAAGTAGGGACTGATACACCAAACTTGACCTGGGATCAAAGCCATAGAAATGCATGGGTAGTGATGTCCAATTCCCGGTCGAGGCAGGCAAGAATGGTCAGGTCACGGTTCTGATGTCGAGGCAGGAAAATACAAGGTGAAGGTCACAGACAATATGAATAGCAAGGAAGCACACTGTATAGCAAAACGTTCCACAGGCACTAGCTGAGAGTAGCTGACAGCTATTTAAAGCCCTGGAGAAGGTGCTGGCAATCAGAGTCAGAGAGAGACTGACTTTTTGGTTTGATGGCCATCATAGTTCTGGCGAGATCATCCTGGTCTGTTAGCCATCTTGGCTGCAGAACGATTCCTACACGTTAAGCCCCCGGACGAAGCAGGTGGCGAAACGTGCACGTCGGGGCTTGTTTGTCTCCCCTGGATCCTGTGGTGCCCCCAGCTGTCATCATTTCCTCCTGCCGCATCACGTGGTTCCGCCCGACGCTCCCACTACACAGGGAGCATGCGCATTGTGGCGGTTGCGGCTGTGATTCACCATCACTGAACTTAAGATCACTCTCCTTTTGTTGTGGACACTTTTTACTGCTGGACTCATGCTAAGTATTCCCTGCACCTTGTTTTTGACTTTGTTGCATATCACCTGTCATTCAGTAAACCTCAGTCAACCTCTGTGTGTGCTAAATCATATTTTTTCATCCACTGCATATTCCTGCTGTGTTGCACACACTGACTCATATTTGGGGTTGTTATTTCAGCTATCACTGACCAGAGTTGTTAAAGGCGCACACACACACACACACACACACACACACACACACACACACACACACACACACACACACACACACACACACACACACACACACACACACACACACACACGTTTCATATATATAAATATTTCATATAGATATATGCATATACACACATTTGATCTCCTGAAAGAACTTTATTTATACTGAATTACAAGTTTTTATCAAGCCAAAAATAACAAGTCTAAGTCATTTCCTTGTCGTAGACAAGCATATCCATATTTTCTCCAATGCTCAAATTGTCTGATGTCAATATATTATAAACGTGTTCTAAATTTGAGCTGACTTTTAAGTTGTGCTTCGAGATTAGAAATTGTCACATACAATTTTTGCATAATCTCTTTGATACGTTTCCTAATGTAGGAATTCATATTTTAAATCAGACACAAAAGTTAATATTTCTCATTGCGTAAATCTATATTCACACCCCTCCCAACCGTGCTTACAATTTTCAATTTGTCCCAGTATCTGAAGAGGAGATTATACCGGCACTCCTAACATTAAAACTAAACTGCAAATGTGAACCGGATGTTGTGCAATCAAGGTTTCTAAGACTCAGTGCCCCAGTCATTGCTATACTGCTTGCCTCCCTAATCAACTGTATTTTGTCATCAGGCCATATCCCACAAACATGGAAAACTTCCAGAGTTATCCCAATCTTCAAAAATTATGACAAAAAAAATAATTTACAACTACAGACAAATTTTTCTTCTGGAAATACTATCCAAAATCATGGAAAAATGTGTCCACTGCCAATTAAGCGATTTCTATACCAAAACAAATTTCCTTAGCCAACTCCAATCTGCTATCGTCTAAACTGCTCCATAGTAACTACCCTATTAAAAGTTTGGCGAGTGCCTTTGGGCAAGTAACATTTCGGATGATTTGTTGAGCCATGCCTATGCCCATAATCATATTATCTCTAACTGTCCATGAAATGTCTGTAAATTGAATGTATAACCTCCGTTAATTTAATGTAATCATGTATTGTTATCATAGCTCTGTGCGGAGGACATACCTGCAAAGGTAACTCCCAATGTATTATTTACCTGGTAAAACATTTTATTAATAAATATCTTATTCTAAAAGTACTGCACCGACACACTTTATTCGAGCAAATACCCGGTATGTACCTGGCAGATACCTGGAATGCGCCGCTCCTCACCTCTGACAAGCCCCGTTGCATTTGCCTTCCCAGCCTGGGTTCATGCCTGGCTGATGGGCGGATGATCTGTTAAATGATAATGATTAGGATTTAATAGGCTGCAATGCTTCGCGTGTCTACCAGATGGCATAAATTCATGAATTGTAATGCAGTATATATATATGTACTGTGCAGTATTGCAGCAAACGGGAATAAAATGCTTCAATCCCTGCCGGAAAATAACTCAATGCACTCGGGCAGAAAACAGTCACAAACCTCAATACACCCGGGTATACCCGTATTCGTGGGACTAGCCGAGCTCGAATAAAGTGTGTCGCCAGTGTATATCACTATCTACTTTTATTCTTCTTTAATGTGGTGAAAGTAGGTTAATGCACAGTGAATGCATTTTCTTTAAAGCATAGAAAAGTTGAGGTTTTAAAAGGATATGTAAATTCTAACTGGGTGAGATATTAATCCTGTGCACATAGTTATATTGATCAAGAGGAATGCAAACAAAAAGCTCAGTGAAACATTTGCCAATTACTTCTCACAAGGGCAAAAAAATATTTCCTGACAGTAAATGTTTATTGGATTGTTCCATGGGTCATTGTTCTGCCTTTATTTTAACTTAATTTGCAAATCTCTATACACTTTTATAAAATATTCCCAATCTCTTTAAATGTATCTACTGCATTTGTCATGGAAGTCTCCTGTGTATTAAATTCCACATTTTTACTTTCTTTGCTGCTGTTGAAATCTCTTTTTCCTCTAATCTCAAAGGAAGTCCCTGTGTCATTTTTACTGTCCTTGGTATAAAAAGTTCATTTTATTGATCTTGTATATATACTTGTAAATATTAATCATTCATATCCCCCTTGACAGCTCTTTTCGAATGTAAAATATTTGTCATAAGTCAGACTTTCCAACTCATGTATTTATATGGTTGTACTACTCTATACTTTCTCCACTTCCATAATGTCCTTTTTTATAGTGAAGTGTCTAAAACTGTACTACATATTCAAGGTGTGGTGTTACTAGATATTTATATGGCGCAATGGTCCCTTCCATATATATCCTGTTTATGTATGATAATATCCTGGTAGCCTTTGCAGAATTGAACATTATTGCTGAGCCTGCTATCTTGAAATACCTCAATACTTCTTCATGGAGGAGTAACCTCATTGGATCCCATTAACCCATTCATTGCCAAGGTAGTATCCGAATGCATAACATTGAATATTTAACAATGTTTGCAATGCCCTTTTTAAACAATGATGTGTGTGCTAATGTTCTGCTATATCCTTGAAACCCATACACTTTATTTCAGAACAACTTTTATTTGGTGTTGCTCCCAAGTGCATATTTGGTCATGGGACTTCTGCAATCTTATTAATATGATGCATGTTGTTATCCAAATGTTCTCTGTATGGGCCATATTACACCGCATATAAACCATCCTTTTGCTACTTTAAGAACATATAACATCCAATAAATGTCCTCTTTATTAGTTAATGTTTTACAGGCTAATCTTACCCAGGAATATTATCCCTAACTCTACACCAAACAAAATCACTCACCACAAAACCATAACAATAACCCTATAACAAAAATCTCACAGTACCTCAACACGTTTCAAACGTAATATAAACCGTATTACTACAGTACTGTAGTTCTAAAACTACAGTAACACTGTTCCGAAACCTATTTCTAACCCTTGGTCTTCCCACTGGACATCAGTTACTGTAGGTATTGGAGATCAATGGAAACGAATCCCTTTAACCTGAGGAAGGGGATGTATCCCCCGAAACACTGTGTGGTTTTGTGTATCTTTTATACACAAAATAAATGGTCTACAATTGACCTGCACTGTTGGATGTGTGCAGTGTTCTTTATTCTTCGTGTCATTAAATCACTCGGGGTTATATAGGAGGGGATCTTCAACCAATTGAAGGTTGTCATTATCCTCCTAAACATTCATTCATAATCCACAGTTTGGCAAGCTCACATAATGTAGAGTGTGATGGATAATAAAAAAAAGTACTTATTGATATGATACTGTTAGGAACCAAGTCCCATAGAATCATGATACAATCTCAATAGCAGAAAAAACTACTTCTAGAATTCAACACATTTTACATGGTCCACAGAAAATAACACATAAAACTTTTTCTAAGAATGAAAAAACTAAAAAAAGTTTGAAACTATTTTTTTTAAAACACAGTTATAGAGTCAATATACTGTAATAATATTGGTAATAACATTCCAAACATTTAACACAAGAAGGCTACAGTGATGGTTGTAAGAAGTTATTTATCCGCTAATAGTTAAAGAGTTACATAGTAGATGAGGTTGAAAAAAGACATACGTCCATCATGTTCAACCTATGCTATATTTAGTCAACAGATACTTTATCCTTTATCTATACTCACTTATTTATCCAGAGGAAGGCAAAGAAAAAAACCATTAAGGGGAAAAATAAATTCCTTCCTGGCTCCAAGAATTGGCAATCGGATGAATCCCTGGATCAACATTCGTCCCATGTATACTTATTTGGTATATCCCTGAATACCTTTCCTTTCTAAAAAGATGTCTAATGCTTTTAAGAGACATGGGTGCAATATATAGTAACTATTAATTGCAGATAAAAAAATGAAAAAAAAAAGAAATCTACAGATGTAGTATGGCTATTTTTCCACAAAGCCAGGGGCTGCTGGGTTAAAACTACAGCTGTAATCCCCAACTGCATAGAAAGGGCATCTACAGCAGCTTCACGTGGCTATACCTTCCTCGCAGCCGTGAGAAATTCAATTTCCTGCAGCTCCAGGGAAAGTAAGTCGGGTTACATCTGTAGCTGATGAATTGTCAGATAGATAAGAACTCAAATTGGATTTGTCCTAACACTAGCAACTAATGGAGCATTGAACTAAAAGAAATTAATTGTGACTCAATAAATATAAAACAAGTATCTGAAGTATGGACAATCTGTAGTGAATCTGAGATGTTTTGATGGTGTGTAATGAATTGACTTAATATAGGTAAAATCAATGCTTTAGCTAGCAGTTTTGTAGCATCCTCAGTTAGTCACAGATGGAGCAAGATTTTTTAAATAGTTTTATTGATTTTCAGAAAATATAGGGGTAAAGTAATTAAAGAGGTGGTGGGGGAGAGAAAAAACAACATAGTAAGGGAGGAACAGCAAAGCTAATGTACATTATCAATAACTCCCAAACTCTGAGAATGATAATGTATACGCATGTGAAAGGGATGTCATTATGTCAGATACTATACAGTAGGTTACAAAGTAAGAAATATGTTGAAGGTATGGGGGAGGGAGGTGGAGTGAAGAGTAACCTGCTTTATTGTCCTGTCGGGTTCAATATGATATTATTTCTGATCCATCACTGCCATTGAATGCTATGAAAACCTTGTGATGTTCTGTGTTAAAATGGGATATGTTGTGTTATCACTAGGATAAATTAGGCTATCTACATCTGTAAGTATTAACTAATTTAAAGCAGCTGACAGAGCAGATTTGAAATTAAACGTCAACATTGATTGCTTATGATATCCAAGGTTAAAGTCTGGGTATGCTTAATTTTGAGGAATGTTTTATTTTTGGTTATATGAAATTGTTCTATGAAGAACTGTAGTTGCCTTGTTGTTACATAGTTTATATTTTATTTTTTCCCCTGGTATATATACTTTTATGCGTAGATGTTCTCTTAAAAACACAGGTAATGTGCTGCATAAAGATCAGAACAGGAGATTACTTATCATGGAACCCTTAGGAACTCGTGAGATACATCCAACTGACAGGAATGACACCAAGAGATGTATAGATTCCCTGTACTGTATAATAGAAACAGAACAAAACCTTTAAAAATATTGGGTTTTATTTGGAGTGAAATTATGTTACTTAAATATATAATGGACTTATATGTAGTTTGTAATTGTGAAAAGTCAGAGGGGATACAGAAATTAATAATAAGGTTGCCCATTCTACAACATTATGAGTAAAGACAAGCAATGTCTGTGTGATTATAATTGATTGTTACCATTTCAACCTGTTCAAATCTTTTATTTATTACATCTCTAAAAAACTATAATAGAATATATTTTAAAATGTTTTGCCATTCGAATCAATTAGTGATTTGGAGAAATTTTAGCAATAGTTTTTTTCTTCATTTTACATTAAACATTTCAGGAACTCACATTAATATCTTTTTTTTTTGTCTTCTAAAGGGTCTCTTGTTCAAGAAGATGGACATTTTGGATCTTGTGAAAATAAGTATTGCGGTTTGGGCAGGCATTGTGTAGTTAACAGAGAGACTGGACAAGCAGAGTGTACATGCATGGAACGATGCAAACCCCATTACATGCCTGTTTGTGGTTCTGATGGAGAATTCTATGAAAATCACTGTGAAGTACATCGATCAGCATGCCTAAAAAAGCAGAAGATCATCATGGTCCACAATGAAGACTGCTTCTTCAAAGGTAAGAACACATGGATTTATTAGGAAAGTAATCAATTTCAAAAGCGATAGTCACTGAGTATTTTGACATGGCAGATAAGAAGGAAAGAGACAGGAAACACTCAACATGAGTTGGGTGAAAGAGCTACATTATATTGGCCTTGGGAGTGAGAGTGGGATACTGTATATGTAGAGATTGGTGAGGCAGCAAGAGGAACATAAGGCGAAGTGAGGTAAGTGTTAATGGATATTTTAACATTTAAAAGGAATGCGAAACAGAATGTTGTTTAAATAATCTCTGTCTGGGCTGGGATGCTTAAATAAGTATACTGGCAAGGCAATTTAAAAAGTGCTGTAAATCAGCATAAATAACTATAAGAAAAAATAATAAATACAAGTTGTGATGTGCTGCGGCACTCTCTTGCTGCTGGTTAAATTGCACTTCAATTTATTCATCTGTGCCAGCAGCGAAAATAATATATTTTTTATTTTTGCACAGGAATGGACTGCACTAGGCATACAGGTTAATGGCATATACTACAACAAATAATGCTTTATGTGCACCAAGAAAATAAAAGTGTAGTCAAATTTGTCTACCAAGTTCAAATTAGCGTACACCCTCAAAAAGATTCTTAATATTGTTGAGTTTCTACAAATTGTACAGTATGTATCATCCATTAAAAAATATTTGTCTCAGGATAGATGTTTCATTATATACGTTCAGGACAAAAGAAGAGTCGAGGCTCCAAGGATTTTGCAAAAGTCAAATATTTATTTAGCCAGAATGTTCCAACGTTTTGGCTGTCTAAGCAGCCTTTGTCTTGAACTTTGTATATGGAACACAGTGGGTCCTCACGGAGAAGAGAGCACTGGTATAAGTAACTGTTATAATTTAACATTGCTGGTGTGCAACATTTATCTTTGTTGTAATTATATGTTACCAGATATGAATACTATATAATATAGTTACCAAAATGTATTATTTTTACAGGATGACAATTATAAATAATATTCAACTAATAATTTATATTTACTGATGTAGCGAGGCCCCCCTTGTTCTCTGTTGATTCTTCCACCCCTTACCTCCGCTGTGGCTGGGGAGGTGCGCCGGTGCATCAATTAAGTGCCGGGTTGCTAGGGATGCTGCAGGGAGTGTGATGGCTGGCGAGCAGGTTGCCGGAACTCCGCCGTGGGCGCCGTCATCTTGCCGATGTGCACGCATGCGCACTGAGTTTCACGCATGCCCAGGACACACAAAGTTCCTGCAGCCATGTTGCTACACCTTGCGAGTGCGCAGGAGACAGGAGGCCATTACATAAAGGGTTCCGTGAGGGACACAACCCCAGCAGCCCCAGGGGCTGTGAGTCAGGTGGCGAAGAACAGCCAATAGGGCTGCAGTTTCCCCTGCACTAGATTGCTACATTTAGCGCACTAAGGAGGGAGCAGTACGCCAAGGAGACAGGTATTGCCTCAGGTGCCAGTGGCCCTGAGACTAGGCCAGGTCTCCCCTCTAGACCCCAGCTAGACCCCGACTCACCCCAGATTGTGGTTGCTACATGGAAAGCCCATAGCTAAGGACATTTGCCCAGTAGCTGCCTATAATTAGTGTACAGCACCGGTGAAAAGCCATGCAGTGGTTACGGCCAGTGGTCTGGGACCAGGCCACCTACAAATAGACACTTAAAGGTGAGACCCTCGTACCAGAGTTCACCCAAAGCAGAGGTGGAACCGACGTCGCTGGATCAGCGGATCCCAGTTTGTTAGTCTGCAGTACCCGATTGCTGGAGCCTCGGGCAGGTACCTCAACAAGTGCACCAACAGTTCACGTGATAGCGCTATTCCATATACTTTTGGGGGAGCCCTAACATTGGGGAAAAGGACATCAGAGATATTGGTGCCAAGCACACTTTTACATTGGGATTGGGTGTGTGGGCTATATACTGTGGGGTAAAGGTTGCGTATCCTGAGGTCAGTAAAACCAGACATTACATACCCTGTGTGTGGTTATTATTGGTATTGTTCCTGTGACGGGCTTATCCCACCACGTTGGGATCCCTCGCAGATGGAGGCGCTGCACCGATACGAACGAGATATCACCCCACGCATGCCCAGGACACACAAAGTTCCTGCAGCCATGTTGCTACACCTTGCGAATGCGCAGGAGACAGGAGGCCATTACATAAAGGGTTCCGTGAGGGACACAACCCCAGCAGCCCCAGGGGCTGTGAGTCAGGTGGCGAAGAACAGCCAATAGGGCTGCAGTTTCCCCTGCACTAGATTGCTACATTTAGCGCACTAAGGAGGGAGCAGTACGCCAAGGAGACAGGTATTGCCTCAGGTGCCAGTGGCCCTGAGACTAGGCCAGGTCTCCCCTCTAGACCCCAGCTAGACCCCGACTCACCCCAGATTGTGGTTGCTACATGGAAAGCCCATAGCTAAGGACATTTGCCCAGTAGCTGCCTATAATTAGTGTACAGCACCGGTGAAAAGCCATGCAGTGGTTACGGCCAGTGGTCTGGGACCAGGCCACCTACAAATAGACACTTAAAGGTGAGACCCTCGTACCAGAGTTCACCCAAAGCAGAGGTGGAACCGACGTCGCTGGATCAGCGGATCCCAGTTTGTTAGTCTGCAGTACCCGATTGCTGGAGCCTTGGGCAGGTACCTCAACAAGTGCACCAACAGTTCACGTGATAGCGCTATTCCATATACTTTTGGGGGAGCCCTAACATTGGGGAAAAGGACATCAGAGATATTGGTGCCAAGCACACTTTTACATTGGGATTGGGTGTGTGGGCTATATACTGTGGGGTAAAGGTTGCGTATCCTGAGGTCAGTAAAACCAGACATTACATACCCTGTGTGTGGTTATTATTGGTATTGTTCCTGTGACGGGCTTATCCCACCACGTTGGGATCCCTCGCAGATGGAGGCGCTGCACCGATACGAACGAGATATCACCCCAGGCTCCCAGTGGCTGAAGCTCAGGCCTTCTGGTAGCCAAACAGGCAATAGCAGTACTGGTAGTTCCTTCCCAGGCATGGGGCAAAGGGGGCTATACTAATACTAGTTACAAATAATGTAAAAAAAAACCTGCATCATTCTGTTTTAATTTATATTGTATCAATCAGGTTTTCAACATGAGTCAAACATTATTTAAAACAATAAATTACATATACACATATTCAATGCACATTGTATTACTTTTTGCACTGAATTTTAACAAATGTTAGTATATAGGCCCCATTGTGCTTGCAAAATTATATTTGCAATACAACACGACTTAAAATATCAGCACCATATTAGGCAAAAATATAATATTTTTTTGTTCCAGAATTATACGGGTTTTGCAATAAGATTCATAGAGGGTGTATCTATCAAATTTGGAGGATTTGCTTTTGTATAACTGTATCAAGATGGCTCTAATTTTGTCCAGCATACATCAGTTTCGGAATTTAGGGGAGTTTCCATATGAGGAGCTAGGGAGGAATAACTTGCCACTTACAGATGCAGCCACCAACACTCGACCACATCTAGAGATTAAAACTGCACTGCGCCGCAATATCTCGTGAGGTGGAACGAAGCAGACTATAATGACCCATCGAATTAAGCGAGGTCCCTGCTGTGTGAATCCTACTGGGGTCTACCTGTCTGTAAGAGACACGCAGTAAGAAATAGACTGAATCAGTCCCTTTACCTGCATGCCTCTAACAGGCGATTGCGGGGGTTTATTTCATTTTAATGTTACAGTTTTGTGGCAGGTGGTCTCCCTGAGCTGAACCACATTGATTTCAGGTCCAGGGACCCCCTACTTCCCGAGTTACAGACCCCGTTATAGGATGCCGGAATCCCAGCGGCCATGTTTAAATTCTCCTGCGTCACGGCCCACGTGATCGGGGAATTTAAACAAACCAGAGCGATACCATCACCCCATAATGGGGCCTGTAACTCGGGAGGTAGGGGGTCCCCGTACATGGAACAAATGCGGTTCAGCTCCGTAGACCCCCTGCTACAATGCTGTAACATTAAAATAAAATGAAAGCAGCTTCATTACCTTAGTGGCTAACTGCTAAGGCAATGAAGGGGTTACGGCAGACTACTAGGTTTATTGGGGGTAGAGGGGGTGAGTGGGTTTTATTTACTTTATGCTGGCTGATGTTTTATTTTAAATTGGCAAATGCACTATTATCCATATCTGGATAATAGTAATTTTGCCCATTACTGTACTGTATGTGTTAGGGGGGTTGGGGGTACAGGAGGTGGGTTGTGTATTGGTATTGTAGGTAGTGGGTATTTTCATGTTTATTGTGGGTGGAGGGATTGAATGAAGGGGGTAGTTGCCCTAGGGTGGGTGGTCAGGCCTCGGTGGATAGTGGGAGGGGGTAACCTTTTCATTACCACAGCGGTTGCTACCGCTAAGGTAATGAAGGGGTTAACCCCTCCCGCAACCTTCCTGGTAGGCCTAACCACCCACCCTTGGGCTATCACCCCCTTCACTCACCCACTCAACCCCAATAAACCTGGTAGTCTGCCTTAACCCCTTCATTGCCTTAGCGGTTAGCCGCTAAGGTAATGAAGCTGGTTTTATGTTATGTTAATGTTACAGTATTGTAGCAGAGGTCTCTGGAGCTGAACCATATTTGTTTCAGGTCCAGGGATACCCTAATTGCCGAGTTACAGGCCCCATTATGGGTTGCTGCTATCCCTTTAGTTTGTTTTAAACCTCGATCACGTGGGCCATGACGCGGGAGAATTTAAACATGGCCACCGGAAATGGCCTCCGGAAATCCGGCATCCTATAACGAGGCCGGTGACTGATTCAGTCTATCTCTTAATGCACGTCTCTTACAGACAGGTAGACCCCGGTAGGATTCACACAGAAGGAACCCCTGCTGTGTTAATCTGATGGGCCAGTCAACGTACAGTAGCAAGGGTCTCGGGCGAAATCTCAAAAATTTGATCGAGAAATGGTTGAATATTGGTGGCTGCATCTGTACTACAATGGGCATATCAAATTGTGTGTGTTTGTGCACTATTTTCTTTTACTTTAACCTGAATAAAATAAGCTGCCTACTCTGAAGCAATAATTACCTGTTTGGAAAACAATCTGAGTCAGATGTAAGAAGCACAACTGCAACCCACAAAATTGTGCTAAAACCACATTTTTCTTTTCAATAATATCTAGACCCATATATAAAATAGTATTTATTGTATTACAATTTAAGTTGCATAAAACAAAAATGGTTACTAATGTGATGTTAGTAATGCTAAAAAAAGTCTATGTGGGAGGGTTAACAGGGGCAGTATAGTCTGCTATATCTGTGTAGGTGTGTGTGTGTATATATCTATCAGGATTCCCTGATGAAGTCGAAACGTTAACAAGAAATGCGTAGGGCGTTTTTGCACTTGTCTGTGGGACTTTTTCTAGCATTTGCCATGCAATGCCACAGAGGAACCAGGGAGCTGAGGAACTACATTGCTGTACTCAGTTCTGGAGGAAGAGCTGTATGTGCTCATGGCACAACCGGGGGCAGATGCGCATCACCAGCTTGACTAGCAAGCAGTGTTCCTGATATCAGTCTTTACCTGGCACCCATTACTTACCCAAATACTTTTTATTCACCTACACTTGTGAGTAGTTTGGAGTTTTTTGGAGCCAATACATTTTTACAATTTACGGAATCACGCTATGGTACCTGCGCTTTCCATTTTTTTTTATATACAGGTATATACTGTATATAGTACAAAAAAGAACAGAACATTACATAATGAACAGATTGTATTGTAATAGCCTGCATAATGCTTAGCTGAATGCTTTAATTGGTTGCATGTGCTGCTTGACCAAAGCATGTTTTCTGGAAAATATCAGTATCAAGCATACAGTATGTATTTTGACAATATATTAAATCTCACAATTTGACAGTGACAGTGCTGTAGGTACAGTAAGCTACATTATAATGGAATATAGAATATTATTTTAGTCAGCTTTGGTCTGCACATAACAGACAAGCTACTGAACTTACGTAATGGTGAAACTGAGTGAACATGTCAGTTTGGATGGAAGAAAAAAGTTATCAATTTTGTCAGGAATGTATAGACAACCAGAGAAGGACAAAGTCCATATTAATGAGGTCATGTTAAATGTACAGCAGTAATTGTAGCAGACTGTGGATGCTGTTTCTTTAAGAGTGGAAAAGTAGTTTCTGCAAGATTTCTTTCGCACAGCGTTACCATTTTCACAGCACGGCTCCTAGAGCACAGAGGGAATTTATTACTGGGCATTCTTAGATTAGCTGTATAAAATGATTATGAATGTGTCTAAATATCAAACTAATTCACAAATCCCTGCACTAAGTCTTTTTTTTTTTTTTACTTTTTCCAAAAAGCAAACAAATTGAATTAAAATTAAAACTGGAGATGAGTTTTCTTTTTTTCTGAGAAACTGTCAGAATTCAATAACTTCCCCTCCTTCCATTAGAGCTGTGTAATTACTGATTGAGCTTGATGATGCTAAGTGTGTGACTTTGCTTTTTGCTATTCACATGTTGGGTGCTTATTGAACGTATTGAACATAATGTCTGCACTCATTATACTGTACGTACATATACCAAGGTCATTAGGCAAGTCAAATGTAGCATATTAGTAATTGGTGGCAAATGCTTGTCAGAGATTGATCAGAGAGAGGAGGGAATGTTATTTTATATGGAAGATTTCTTAAATTGTGTGTTACTAAATTAACACTGTAACCCATCCTGATTTGAAAATGTATGTGGCAAAATTTGCCACCCTTTCTCTAAGATTGTCATTATTCTTGACATCTATCAACTCCCAAATGTAACATGGCTGGTCAAGACTGCCTCCCCCTGTCATGTAAGCCCTTAGGAGCTCTAGGCTGTGACAGGTTATCCTGCGGGTATTGACCCCCCTCATGTGGACTCTCCTAGTGACCGAAGAGATGGTGCCACAAGAGTCTGTGTATAGCCAATCATGGTACAGACCTTGTGCCCCCCCCTTTTGGATCCTGAAAGATGAAGTGCCAAATTATAGTTAGTCCAGGTCTCCTCCTCCTAGGGGTGAGACGTGGGAGTTCTGCTCCTACTCTCTGGGGTGAGGACCCAGAAATATCAGAGGCCAAGCACCAACCAGAGGCCTGGAATCCTCTGTGACCCATCTGCATCCACTGTGTGTACCATCTACAGTGACTGCAAATAAAGCCCCTTTGTTTTATATACCTCTGCCTGAGTCTACAGTCTATTGGGCAGGGGTGTGAAAGAAGTCTACTTTGGTGGGGACTGTCTTTGGAAATCCTGGAGCCCACTGAAGCTGGAGGCACTGACACCATGAGCGAAGTCTGAATTCACCAGAAGTCTGTCCTGTTCCCCACACCATTGCGGACCACTCAGCTTTCCTGGACCCTCACAAGTATGCAAGCACCACAAACATCAGTGTTAGCAGCAACATCTTCCAGAGAGGGGGGGACATGTGTTACACAAAGGTGCCACTACAATCCCTATCTGATTTGTCTAACTTTCTCATGAATATTGATTCTTTGACTATAATGCTTCTTTCTTGGTGACTTCAACCTCAATTCGCTTCACTCTAAAAACAACAACATCTGTACGTAATTCAAATCAATAAATTTGACCCAACTAATTTCTCAACCTACCGTACTCGATCAAATCTAAAATCTTGCGACCACTCACTGTTAGATTTGATTTTATCTTCCTATTTCAATTATTTGGAATTTTACCAGATATTTTCAGTGATCATGAAATAGTACTGTGTACATAAATTCAAACTATTACAATATAGGCCTAAAGTCCTATTCACAAGAACATTTAGACATTTTAACCTTTATCAATATTTAATATCGGACCCTGATTTTTTGGGTTACATCCAATATAATTGAGCATTACCCCTTGTGGAAAAGATACAAATGAAATGTCTCAACTCATGTTCTCGAGGGGCTCAGGTTACCAGTGAGTGGGAAATTTGAACTGGCCAATGGGAACGGTGCCTACGAGCAATGGCTTCCCCCTGCCAGCCCCATATCTCCTGCTGGGGAGCCTTGTCTCTGGACCTTGTTTTCTGCCCTTCCCCGATCAACCAGATGGCCTGACACCTTGCTACTCCCATCCCTCCCTTTGATCACTATTTCTATGATGGCATCCTGGCTAATTTAATTACTGGGGCTGAGTCCATAGAGAATACACAATTTGGGGATATCACATTTCTACAACTTGGGCTTGGGAACTTGGGTGGTAAAACTTGTCCTAGCAGCCATGTTTTAAAACCAAGTTCTGAGAACTTGCTTGCTGGGCAATATTTCATAGGTATCATAACTTTATTAAAATGCATGCACGCACCTTCAAACCTGGTGCGATTCATGGGTAAATTATTTGACAACCAGTAACTTTATCCAGAAAAATTTTATACACATTTTAACCCTTTTTGCCCTGCAGTATCCACTATTAGGGTCCCATTCCCGAAATCCCAGTTTTCTACCTATAATACATAACACGTCAACACACACATTGTCCCTGGCTTATAGGTGCTGATAGTGGCCGTGAACAACAGTTTTAGGGGTAGTTAGCCGGGCTTCACCTTTATTATGAAGGCTAGCTACCCCCCACCATCACAATCAACTTTATGGAATGTGCTACTTCCTTACTATCAAGACACAATCATGACCATAAATTATTAACAATTTTATATACTGTATTAATTAGTAGGACCTTGCCAGCACCACATATATGTAGAGATGTGGATGAACTTGTACACCAGCCACCAATAGTATTTGCTCGATTGGCCAATCCAAATTCCATAAACAACATTTCAGAAGAGGACACCACAATGTCCTGCCATTCACAATTGAGAACTAGCACTGCCTCTATCTCCATGAGACACTTGCATCAAACTTTTCCACCAAGCATGGGCTTTAGCACTGTCTCTCCCCATGATAAGATACCACCACACTTTATTACCCAGAACAGGCAATAACAGTGCCTTTCCTAATAAATTCACCACGTTTTAATGCGGGAGAGTCTCTTTTCTCCCCTGCTGAACTGATCCCCAGTGCATTCTATTGGCAAAGTCCTTTCACAACCAGCAAGCCAATGGAATGCTTTCAATTGGGCACCTCCCTTGCTAAATCAAATAATGTCAGCACGCCATAACAATTCTCACAATTTAACAGACAGATTTAAGGATTACATTTAAATATGTAACACGTTGGCTTTCACACAGTGGCTGCCAACTTCAACCATCTAGGTAGACCATAATGATAAATACTGCAACATAGCTTAATTTATTACTCTAGTAATCATGCATTTCCTTGCTTCCATATGCCAATTAATATCCCTGTACAAATGAGGCCCTCAATTCTGCCTCTATAGCTGTGGCCTAAAACTTTCCCCAACTCAATATCCCAATAATGTTGATGTCCCATACACTAACTGCTCTACTCAGCTTGTTCTAACACTACCTTATCTAATCATTTTATTCTATATTGTTTCCCGATAATCTTACAAGGTTTAGGGCTTATTGCAATGCAATATTACCCACCATCCAAACTTGCTTCTGTTTATGTTTACCACCTACTTCTTGAGGCTGCTCACAAAAGGGGGTGTTGAAGGATCACAGAAATCTCTGTCCAAACTTGTGCTACAGAAATATGTAGTGCACTACAACCCTTACCCCTTAGATCAAATCAGCTTATTACATACGGTACATTAAAATAGGAAAAAAATAAAGTCTCAATGGACTGTACCCCTGGAAGCCTTCTCATAATTACTGTGCTGGAGCCTAGGTGGACCCAGCCTGTTCCTCAGGAATTTGTTTATATGGTATGTATTCAAAGAGAAAAATATGTTCCTTCATTGCACTCATTGCATACTTTTATTTTACAACATCAATTATAGTAGCAGACATAATAAAATGTCACAGGCCTGGAGATATAAGTTATAGATCATATAATGTACAAAATATGCTCATACAAAAAGGTAATATAAAACATTCTGAAATAGTTTAAAAGATTTCTTATAGTGAAGTGACCTATATGGGATCTAACAATATTGAATATATTGTATGTGCCTATTTTTGTTCATACTGTAATATGATCTATAATTTATATCTCCAGACATTTGAAATTGTATTATGTTTGCTATTATAATTGACGTAGTAAAAAAAAAAAATCAATGAGTACAATAAAGGAACACATTTTTCTCTTTGAATATGTATATAGTGCAGAATAAATGAGTTCTTCAGTATTAGGTGATACCTTTTCTATTGGACTAACAATTTATGTCATAGGACAAGCTTTCGAGAGTTATTCTCTCTTCTTCAGGTCAAGCAATACTGATATAGCAATACCGACCTGAAGAAGAGAGGATAACTCTCGAAAGCTTATCCTATGACATAAATTGTTAGTCCAATAAAAAAGGTATCACCTAATACTGAAGAACTCATTTATTCTGCACTATTGCAACAGGACTAACACGGCTATTTTCTGCTTTATATATATATATATATATATATACAGTGTTCGACAATTAATTATAACTACACGCCCGTGGCAAGTGGATTTAGGCCGCTGGCGAGCCGTTGCTGCGGCTCTAGGAATTCCCCTGCTCGCGCCATTTTTTTTTAAAATAAATAAATAATCCCCCTCCCTGATTGGTGTGACTGATGGTGTATGTTACTGATGCAGAGGCTTTGGCGCCTCTTCCTGTTTTAATGTGGGGTGTCTTTTAAAGTTGTCACCTATTTTGTAACTACAAGACTTCCTCGGCTGTGTCGGAGGGATTCACCTAGTTTCTGTGGTAGGGCTGTGGTTCAAGCATTTAGGGTCAGCCCTAACCCCCCTGCCCCCGATCCCCACTTGCTGCCCGGGGCGGGAGGTAGGCTGGGTGGGTCCAGTGGCTGCTGCCCAGGCGCTTCCCCTTTGTCCAACACTCCTTTGCCACACGCGCAGTGGGAGTGTTCCCCCTGGTCTCCGCTTCCCCTCTGGTCCCCGCTCTCGCTTCCCCTCCGGTCTCCGCTCCCCCTCCGGTCCACGCTGCCCCTCAGCCCCCATTACTGCTCGCGCGGGGCCGCGAGATGACAGCTCAGGTGTTCCCCCTGGTCTCCGCTTCCCCTCCAGTCCCTGCTCCCCGCTTCTCCTTCGGTCTCCGCTTCCCCTCCGGTCCCTGGTCCCCATTACTGGCAGCGCAGGTGTTCCCCCTGGTCCCTGTGTCTGTCTCCGCTCCCCCCCCCCACAGAGTGTATGTGTGTGTATATGGGATAGTGTGTGTGTGTGTATGTGTGTGTGTATATGGGAGAGAGAGAGTGTGTGTGTGTGTGTGTATATGAGAGTGTGTGTGTGTGTGTGTGTGTGTGTGTGTGTGTGTGTGTGTGTGTGTGTGTGTGTGTGTGTGTGTGTGTGTGTGTGTGTGTGTGTGTGTGTGTGTGTGTGTGTGTATGTGTGTATATGGGAGAGAGAGAGTGTGTGTGTGTATATGAGAGTGTGTGTGTGTGTGTGTGTGTGTGTGTGTGTGTGTGTGTGTGTGTGTGTGTGTGTGTGTGTGTGTATATGGGAGAGAGCGTGTGTGTGTGTGTATATATATATGGGAGAGTGTGTGTGTGTGTGTGTGTGTGTGTGTGTGTGTGTGTGTGTGTGTGTGTGTGTGTGTGTGTGTGTGTGTGTGTGTGTGTGTGTGTGTGTGTGTGTGTGTGTGTGTGTGTGTGTGTGTGTGTGTAACACCAGAGGTACCCCCCCAATTAGTCACCCCCCCCCACCTAGTCAGTCAAAGTCGCCCAGTCAGTCACCTCCTCCCCACCCAGTAAACCCCCCGTCAGTCAGTTAACCCCCCTGTCAGTCATTTACCCCCCCAGTCAGTCAGTTAACCCCCCAGTCAGTCAGTTACCCCCCCAGTCAGTCAGTTACCCCCCCCCCATTCAGTCAGTTACCCCCCCCCATTCAATTGTCTGATCTGTATTAAGATTGTACAACTTTAGCACGAAAGTTACCCCCCCAGGTCGGTCAGTTACCCCCCCAGGTCAGTCAGTTACCTCCATCATCTCTCCCCCCTCTCTGTCTCTCCCCCCTCTCTGTCTCTCTCCCCCCCTCTCTCTGTCTCTCCCCCCCTCTCTGTCTCTCTCCCCCCCCTCTGTCTCTCCCCCCCCTTCTCTGTCTCTCCCCCCCTCTCTGTCTCTCTCCCCCCCTCTGTCTCTTCCCCCCTTCTCTGTCTCTCCCCCCCTCTCTGTCTCCCCCCCTCTCTCTGTCTATCCCCCTCCTCTCTGTCTATCCCCCCCTCTCTGTCTCTCCCCCCTCTCTCTGTCTCTCCCCCCCTCTCTCTGTCTCTCCCCCCCTCTCTGTCCCTCCCCCCTTCTCTGTCTCTCCCCCCCTCTCTGTCTCTCTGTCTCTCACCCCCTCTCTGTCTCTCTCTCTCACACACACACACACACACACACACACACACACACACACACACACACACACACACACACACACACACACACACACACACACACACACACACACACACACACACACACAACAAGGACTAATTGTAGTATAATGTAATACAATAAATAAACTTATGTCAAAAACGAATGTTCTTACTAGGAATTTATTCAATTTATTTTATTTATGTATTTTTTTTAAAGTGTGGGGCGGGACAAGGGTTGGGGGTGGGACTAGGGGCGGGGTTGGGGTGGGACTAGGTGGCGAGTAGATTTTTTGGTTCGGCAAGTAGATTTTTGGGTGATTTGTCGAACACTGTATATATATATATATATATATATATGTGTGGGTGGGTTTACTGGCCATGCATCTTATCGCTGGCTGTGCTCAAAGCTGTGACCATGCAGCAAGCTTAAGCCTATAGGGAACCATGTAAATGGTTTTGAAGCAAAAGTTGGCCCTGTGCTCATTTGCATGTCATTTCCCAGAATCCCTTGCTGCAGTGTAAGTGCTGAGTACTGGGTGATAATGGTGAAAGGCGGGTTGCAGACCTGTCTAAGACATGCAAATGCGCATACAGTAATATTTCCATTTGAGATATATAGTTCCATTCTGTGTCTAAATCAAAGGTTGATGATTACTATGACTGATTAGAACTTGATCTAGACTCACTTACATATTTTTGCATAGGCTGTAGCTATTTCTTTATGTGACTTTATCCACCCTGCTACCTTCCCACTCCCAATTCAAGCTGTCCACTTCCCCAGCTCCCCCTGATCTAGAATGTATTTCCCTTTAAGCATCATTATTGTGTTCTTGGCTCCAGAACATTAGGACAGTGATTCCGCCTCTGTGCTTAGAGCTCCAGGTCTTATTTTCCAAAAATGTTGTCAATTAAGGAAATTATTAGGATTTAAAGCAATATATATGAAATAATGTAAAAAAACAAACAAACATAATTTCCTCTTAGTGCAAATTGCCTAAAGTTCAGGAAGCATTCCAAACTATTTTTAGTGTGCCTAACAAAAAATGTGAATACAGTATATAATAAGTGCAACACTGTGGTCCATATTTACTAAGCATTATAAAAAGACATCTTCTGGTGCTGGAAGACATGTCACTGCCCTTTTAAGAGTATAGGCCACAAGATGACTTGTGGAGTTGCACTGTTGTTCTTGTATTTTATATTAATGAAATATCCAACTCATAACTTCATCAACATTAATTTAAATTTCATTTCTTCTCTGAGTCTTGAAAATGTTTTTTTTTTTTTTAAGAAAGCACTAGAAGTTTAATAATGACAGCTTTCAAAACTAACCAAGATAAGTGTGGCGTATTATTCAGATGATTGGCAAGATAAAATGCCCTAAATGGATTCAAAATACATTTCAAACATCATGGGCATAAATTTATTTGCTAATTATCTGAAATAGCTTCTAATTTTCACACATATATATATATGACAGGTCTGCAACCCTGTCTTTCCCCATTGTCACCCAGCATACAGCACTTCCACTGCAGCAAGGGATTCTGGGAAATGACAAGCAAATGAGCACTCAGTGCCACCTTTTGTCTCAAGCTCGTATTACACAAGCCAATCCTCAAGCCAATGCATGCTGTTTTAAACACAGCTTTTAAACAGAGGCTGGGATGAGATGCAAAGCCATTAGACCTACTCACATACATGTTTCAACCTTGATGGGTATCATCAGTGTGAGGCTGGTCTTAATGGCTAGCATATATATATATATACCCCAGAATATAAATCCTTGAAACATGACTTCTAAGCCATAAATAATGTCAACATTCTGCTCAACAATCACTCCCACAAATGATTCAGTAAAACTATAAAATTATAAGTTTCAGGGAAATGCATTACTCTGTAAATTCATATTTCTGCAGCCGGTATGGATGCATTACATTATCAAGCTCATGCAGATGTAGCCAGGCTACTTTAACTACTGTCGTGTTATGTGAGATACTGTATGTTGTGATATTTTACTTTACTACTGCCATCAAATCTTATGAAAAATCTGTGATATTCTGCGTTATACAGATGAAGTAAGACATTGATTTTGATGCCGTGGACCAACATGCTGAAATTTGTGGCACAAAAAACAGTGAGGTTAGTGGCCTGAGAGGATTAACCAGGGGAGGGGCATTACTAGATTTGGAAATATTAAGCAATGTAGAAGTAATAACAAGTATTCAAGTCCGGGAACATTTGGGAGACAGTGATTCCCATGGTCCCATTTGAAATAAATGATCAAAAACTATATTATACAGGTCCAACAAAGGCTTTAAATATTTCTTTTTCTTTTGATGTACACTTTTTAGAACTTTTGTCAGAGAGGCCTTTCATTAGAGACGGGATACCACTCCATCCAGGTCCATTTACAAAGAGATGCTGTAGCTATTTTACCTTAGCTAAAATTATTCATGAATTGAAGTGTTCACATTTTAACAATAGGTATTCATACACCTTCATTTTTGGGACAATAATTTTCTAAGAAAGTAATTTCTTGTATAAAATCCTGTAATCTGTTAGAGTATTTTCTTTTTATTCTTTATGTGCACATACTGTATATTCACTATACAGTAATCTAATTTAATTGTATTTTGTACGACATTTTAGTTAGCAGAAGTTATTACTGTACATCATACATGTGCATTGGTCAGCAATTCACTGGTATTGTTTTTATTCTTTTGTGAATTCATTTATACTTTTGTGAACATAAAAAAATATTTCCCATTTTTCTTCTAAGTCCTGAAGTTAAGCGAAATGATGTTTAGCTGCAATTCCAAAGCTGTAGCTCCTTCCCTTAAGGAAACCTAATTTTCTTTAGAACCAAAAAACACTTAGGCACACTCCCAGGGCTGTATCTCTTTTCTTTACTGAAACTAGGACTTAGGTTTCATAAAACCTCTCGCAGTACACAGTTGGAAAAAAAAAACAGAATTTCTATACTGATTCTGAGGTGCCTGGACAAATACTGGGGGACCCTCACTAACTTAAGAAACTTTGACTGTACCCAGGATATAGAAATCCCTATGCCCTCATTTACCTTTCTGGTCTGTGCTGAAGCAGGGAAACTTGGCGGTCAGTCGCGTAACTGTTTTCAAGGGCGGATTTTGACCGGAGGGATGTGTCTATATGTCCCCGGGAATATGACCTGATTCCCGGATACATTTTTTGGGTAGCCAGCAACTCTGTACCCCTGCTACCTAGACACAATCTGACAACACTTTTACCGCAAACTCATAGCCTGAGAATCTCCCGGGGTTGCACTCCTGGAAAGGTAAAACACATAAATTATTTATCCTTGATGGAGAAGGCCCTTCCATTCTTGATGACCAATAACCCAAATGGGAAGGTCCATCTATAGTGGATTGCTTTCTCCCGGAGGGCCTTCGTTATAGGAGGAAGCTTCCTTCTCCTGGCTGGGGTGACTGGGGATAGATCTTGAAAGATCTGCAGGGTGATATCCTCAAAATGGCAGGCTCCCTCTGCTTTTGTCTTGTGGAATACTGCATCCCTGGTCCGAAAATAATGGAGCCGCGCTATTACATCCCGCGGTTGTTCCATGGCTGCTGGCCTGCTTCTGAGAGCTCAGTGGCAGCGGTCCATCATGAGCTCTGCTGTGGGTATTTCAGGGAGCAGTGATGTCAACCATCGGGAGACAAACCCTTCTACATCTGTGGTTTCTTCAGGGATGCAGCGCACCCTGATGTTATTGCGGCGATCCCTGTTCTCTACGTCCTCTTGTCGGTCTGCTAATTCTGAGATCTGCGATTGTATATGAGATGTTCTTTTCTCTGCTTTCTTTATTGTTTTAGTCGCTGCCGCCATTTTTTCTTCCAACTCCCCCGTTCTTTCTCCCACATGCTGCACCTCCTTTCTGAGTGCTTTTATCTCCGTATGCAGGTTTTTTTTATGTCTTTGTATAATCGATCAAAGTCGCATTGACGGACCGGTAGTTGTTCAGGACCATCTGCCATGTCCTCCTCTCTGTCAGAGTCGGATCCTGCCGTCGAATTCGGCGCCATTTTTGCTCCTGGGCTTTGAGAGTTAGCTCTGCTCAAATACTTTCTCATATCTGCCCCAGTCTTCTTCCTGGTGCTTTGTGGAGCCATCTCTGTATATTTAGAACTTAGTCAGGGGTATTTTTGGGTTGATTTGCAAATTTAATCGTGGATATTTTTGCTCTTTTAAATTGGCGAAGGACAGAGCTCAAGTCTCACACGTCCATCCACCTCGCCCTCGCGCATGTGCCTCCATCAATGTCTTTTTTTAATGAAAATATTGTACTTAATTTATCAGCCTGATTCTAAATACACTGCTGATTTTTGTTTTAGTTTTTCAGCTAAAAGACACTGATAAATAGCCCTCCAAATAGTTACCAGCACAAAGATTATACGTAAGTCCAGTATTTTACTAAACAGGTTATACATACTGTAAGTAAACAGAAGAGGAAATGTTTTAGGAATAAATAAGAACGTACCGAGAATAAATTTAATTTCAGTGTGTTCCATTCTCCATCTGACATGCATATTTTGGATTTATATTAAATGGTCTGCGTCTTTAGTCAGAATATTTTATTTTCTTGAAGCCAAAGTTGCTCCTATTTCGTAAATGTATTTGCCATTTATATGGAACATAAGACTTTATTGGTCCTAAGTGATTAAACTACAGCTGCATGATCATCATTTTGGAATTAGAACCCTTTAGGCTCTCAGATCTTCTGTCACTATTGTGCAATTATTGGATAATTTTTAAGTGTATTTGCTTTAGCAGATGGAGAATATTTGTTTAGTGAAATTATAACAGGCTATTCCTTGTTTGTTAACTTTTTTGTTGTTAGTACTCAAAGTTTATTGAAATTGTAAAGTATAAGGGGGATGGGTACAGAGAGCAAAATATAGAAGGGTGTGTGGAAGAAGGGTGAGATCAAATGATTTAGGTTAACAGCTTTTATACTTTTGGAATACAGGTGTAATCAAGAATATTATACTACAACGATAGTGGTAGCTCTTTTCCATTACATTTCTAAACATATCCAAGGAAAGAAAGGAATCTGCATGTTTTATATTTTGAATAATTCAGAAGAGGAGGGTGAGTTATTAATTTAAGCACACCAGGGATCCCCAAACTCTTTGATTCAGAAGAGAAGGGTGAGTTATTAATTTAAGCACACCAGGGATTCCCCAAACCCTTTGGAATTTAAGTAAAGTATTGTTTTGTAAACTTGTTAATTTGGAGCTTTGGCGTACACACCAAATCCTGTATTTTATTTGATCCAAGGTGAGGACAGTTTGCTGTTTGCAGGCTGAAGTTACAGAACATCTAGTGACCATAAATATATGATCAATAAGTTTGTTTTCACATGTTCTTATATTCTGTAAAGGTTTATTAAGCAGAGCCAACCATGAATCCATGGGGGGAAAGATTTGTAGCCGATTTGGGGCAAAGAGTACTCTTGACAAAGGGCCTAGCCCGAAACGCGTCAGAGTGGGTGGTTGCTCCACTGTTGGTGTCTCCCCTAGTTGCTTAATAAAGTAGTTTTTAACCTATGGTGGGCTGGTTCCTGTACTTTTGCCCTGCGCAGTGCTCCACTTTCCTCCCCAGAGGCTGTTCTACTCCTGATCTTCTATCAAGTTGGATGCACGCTTGCACGGATCGCTTTCACTTCATACAAACAGTGAGTGTACTGTGGTATTGCCTGGCTGGTTACTGACTGTGTTACCTATATGTTCTGTGGCTCTATCTGAGTGTGGTTGGTTAAAAGGGGACACTCTACCACTGGTATTTGTGTCTCCCTAGTACCCTATAAATCCCACTCTGTGGTTTAAGCCTGTTAGATTTGGCGGTCACATGTTTATGAACTATAGGTTATGATGACACTTCATGTCAGTACTCCTATTCAATATATTGGAGCAGCTTTAGAAGGACTTATACACCCAGGATCAAGATTGCTATTATCCGTTATATAACGGATTTATTGGATGTTATATGTCATAAGCCTGTGATTCGTTTCTGCTGCACCGTGGATGGACTCTATGTCCTTTTTTTCATACTATAAATAGGCATCTACACTGGCGACACACTTTATTCGAGCTCGGCTAGTCCCACGAATTCGGGTATACCCGGGTGTATTGAGGTTTGTGACTGTTTTCTGCCCGAGTGCATTGGGTTATTTTCCAAGCAGGGATTGAAGCATTTTATTCCCGCTGGCTGCAATACTGCACAGTATATATATATATATATATATACTGCATTACAATTCATGAATTTATGCCATCTGGTAGACACGCGAAGCATTGCAGCCTATTAAATCCTAATCATTATCATTTAACAGATCAGCCGCCCGTCAGCCAGGCATGAACCCAGGCTGGGAAGGCAAACACAACGGGGCTTGTCAGAGGTGAGAAGCGGCGCATTCCAGGTATCTGCCAGGTACATACTGGGTATTTGCTCGAATAAAGTGTGTCGGTGCAGTATGTGCATTTTCTTTTATCAGTACAAATAGTGCTCTTTGATGTGACTTCAACAATATCCTTTCAGTCTTTAGAGTCCAATGTGCCCTGTAAATACTGTTCCCATTGCATCATATCTTAAGATATAAATAAAGAAGCTATGCAAAAGAGAGATTAGACCTTTTTGAATGCTGTGATTTAAGCAAAGACACTCAAAGAGAGCTTTACCAGACACTAAGCTTAATGATAAACAGAAATATCGTATTTGTAAATAACAGAAAAATGTCACAATTTTGTAACCCTGTTTATTTTGATATTACCTCAAAGGATTTTATTTCATCTCCGACAAGTAGATTTTTGATTCTGAGGTTCCCCTTAAATTTCCAAACCTTAAAACTTGAACATCCTGTTTGTAAATCTGGGGTCGCGAATGCTGGGGTTAATTATGCAAAGATTAGCCATTGCTAGTGAGATTATATTTTGCAAGAGAGGAATCCCAAACTTTTAAGCAATGTGTAGGAAAATGTATTTTTATTTTTATTTTATTTATGTAACTTTTTAATGTTCATTATAGAATTTGATCTAATTGTGCTCCTTTAGAATATGTAATTACATGAGGTAAGACAAATTCCCTGGCATGTTTAGGCTTGAAATAAAATATGGTAATTAATCCTGTTTTTTTTTTCTTCAAAATAAAGTTAGAGACATTTATTTTCAAGTCTTTTTCTTCAATTAAGTCATAATCATCAAGGTCTGAAATAAATATTAGATTCTGTGAAAGAGATTAATTTCAACTGAATTTACTGTGCCTATCCATGATATTTGGTTGTGCCTATCCATGATATTTGGTTGTAAGGAATCGGGGAGCAAATCCCCCGTGGCGGGCTCCCTCCTTACCTGCTGCTTCACAGCCTCCCGTGCACCTTACTGTAAGGAATCGGGGAGCACATCTCCTGCGGCGTGCTCCCTCCTTACCTGCCGCTTCACAGCCTCTCACGCACCTTACAGACCACGCGCACCCACGGAGGGTTTTCAAGGTTCCTACGGAGCTTGGCTCTGCTCCCACTTTACTAACTGGGATTTGAGTTGAATTATTCTAGTTTGTCTCAGATGTTTTTTATGCAAGGCCAAGCATATCAGTTTACCTTTTATAAGCCTTATGGGCTTCCCACAGGGTGGAAATTGTGCTCACGCTGCATTAATTTCATTTGTTCCTTCTGGACATTGTTGCTAAATCACAAATTTGTGCGTGATCTGACCAAGTAATCAAAGGTATTGTAGCATCACCAGATTAGTTACAAATATGTAATCTACAGTATCCTTGTATATATTTGGTGAGGGACAGAACAATAAATACAATCTTTAAGATTAGGATTTAGTTTCCTCCATACATCAGCCAAATCAAATTCATTTAGACCCTTGGATAGAGATTTGTGATCTATTTTCTTATGTGAGAATGATGAACTTGTTGGGGGTTGAGATCTACATAGTGAATCTTGGAGGGATAAACTAAAACTCCACCTAAAATGAGGTTGCATTTGAAAATGAAAATGAGGTTTCAACTGAGAAAATAATTTCTTGAAAAATTGTGCCCTATTTTTATTTGGTGAATATAAATTTCCTAGACTGAAGTATTTGGTCAGTTATGTACTGACCAAATACTGTAGGCTACCAACTATTATTTTTAATCTGCCCTCTCAGTTTACCCTCACCGTAGTTGGAGAAAAACGGATATTTTTATTGATCAGAATTGCTACACCTTTCTTTTTTGACTCAGCTGAGGCTATGAAAACCTGAGGGTATAGTTTATCAAAGAACTTTGGAACAGAGGAGGTACAAAAGTGTATCTCTTGTAAATAAATAATGTCCCAGCAATCTTTTTATATTCCGACAATGTAATGCACCTCGTAGGACTATTAAAACACTTTGGGGCCGATTCACTAAGCTCCGTTATGTAGCGCTGAAATGGGTTATATCGCTCGGCCGCAAAAGGCTGAAGCCATAAGCGCTATTCACTAAGGCTGTTTGGCGCGTTTACGGCCTGCCTTGCCCAAAAGGGCCATAGCGCGCAATCACCTTCTTCCCCCTCTGATATCGTGCTTAAAGTTAGATAGCACGATAACTGTTATAAACAAAGCAGCCTGTAAGAACTGCATGGAGACGCTGCGTCTCAATGCACGGCTCTTACAGGCGATCGTGCTGTACAAATATGATTTTTAATACTAGTGTACATGAGCAGGGGGTCTCCTGAGCTGAACCACATTGGTTTCAGGTCTGGGGACCCCCTAGTTCAGGAGATATAGGCCACGTTATGGGGTGCCGGTATCCCCTACAGAATTTAAATGTCCCGGTCACGTGACGCGGGAGCTTTACAATTGCAGGGGATACCGGCACCCCATAACGGGGCCTGTATCTCCTGAACTAGGGGGTCCACGAGGCTGAAATAAACCTGTTTCAGTTTCTGAGATGCTCTGCTCCCGTGCAATGTGATTACAATCCATATATTATTGTTGATAATATACGTGACATTAATTAATTTATTACTATTGTGTCCCGTAAGGTTCATGTATGTCCGTTTTTTCCCACGGTGTATCTGTGTGACAGTCTATGGAAAGACTCCACCACTTCACTATAATTATGTTTGTACTTCTTTTAGATATGTTTTAGTTCACAGCATAGCTATGGTACTGTAGGGGTTAAGTGCTGAACTGTTGATCTGGTGAAATGAGGAACTGATTAAATGAGGGAAGCACATGTGAGAATTTATAATTACACTTTGGCGGGAACATTTCTAATACACCCTATATAAGCCGCCCATTTTATTACTTTAATGTCGGTGCTGTTGGGAGTGAATGTGAGATAGACCGGACTTTGTGGTATTAGGAGAGATTCGTGAGTTGCTTGTTTCTGATTTCTGAGTGAGTTGTCTTTTGTTGTTCTAATTTGTTTCATACTTTATTGTCTTGTTAGTGTGAAAGTCATAAGTTATTGTGTTGTATTGTGTTGTGTTGTTCTGTGTGCCTGTGTGCCATGGAGAGGAGGAGTGGACATGGGGGTGGTGGTGTGGAGGAGCGTGGGAGTGGTGGCCTGGAGGAGGCTGGAGGAGTGGTGGAAGAGGCTGGAGGAGTGGTGGCGGCGGTGGCTGGAGGAGTTGAGGAGCGTGTGAGAGGAGTGTCACATGCTGGTACGTCCCGCGCTGGCAGTGCAGCTAAGCCCCGCGCTGGCAGTGCAGCTACGTCCCGCGCTGGCAGTGCAGGTACGTCCCGCACTGGCAGTGCAGGTACGTCCCGCGCTGTCAGTGCAGGTACGTCCCGCGCCGGTAGTGCAGGTGTGGCAGTGCAGGTGGGGGAGGGTAGGAGGAGTAGACAGAGGGAGAGGGACAGTGTCCAGCATCCAAGCATAGAGACAGAGCATGATGATGATGATGATGACGATGATGATGATGATGACGCTGAGCCTACAACCTCCATGCATCGGGTTGAGCGGATACGCAACCCGCGTTTCACACACAGAGAGAATGATATCCTCGTGGAAGGTGTTATTGCGTCATTCCCTAAACTGTATGGCTCATTGGCAGGTAAGAGTATGAATCAGCAAATTAAGTGTACTCATTAATATTGCGATTTCTCTAAACAGTGACAACTTAAAATGTAATACACTTATAAATGTAACATTAATATGTACAAATGTTTTGACATGCATGACAAACTCCAGTCCTCCATGACCGCAAACAGCCCACATTTTATGGACATCCCTACTTCAGCACAGCTGCCTTAATTGTTGCCTCGTTATGAGTGAGTCAGTAATTGTGCCAGCTGTGCTGAAGTAGGGATATCCATAAAATGTGGCCTGTTTTGTGCCCTCGAGGACTGGAGTTGTACATGCATGAGCACATCATATATGCTCGAACCTAGTAGTGCTGATGTATGGATACTTTTTCAAAGGTGCTATTAATCATAAATCAAATTAAATAAAGTTATGTGTCTGTAACTACATGTACATTTAATTTGGGATACATATACTCGTAATAGCTGTTCCAACATTGCTTTCATATTCCTATATTTCATATAGTGACAATTATGCAAACGATTACTGTACATTGACATTAGCCTATGTATTTCGTTGTAATCATTTATAACATATTTATCTACACAGCGAGAACAAAAACCAGTGTAAAAACAAAGTTGTGGTCAAGGATTTGCACATCAGTCAGTGCATGTGGGCAACTTCGCCGAACAGCCGAGACGTGCAAGAAGCGTTTTGGCGATATAAAATTACGTCTGAAAAGAAAAATGGTTGAGGTTGGCCGCCATGCCTGTAGCACAGGAGGTGGCCCTCCAGCATCTCTCCACCTGCAGTCATATGAGCAGAAAATGTACTGTATTATGGATCACCAACTAGTATTTGGGATAGGAGGTGACAGGGATATCGGCCCTACAATTTCCCAACAAAGTGAGTACTATATTAAATATGTTTTATTTATGCTTAATTCGTGGTGCTTCAGTCAAGAATGTTTAAATTTTGCTAATCTTCACTGTAGTTAGCATTATGCTGTGAACTAATAGAACAATTACCCTGGTCATTATGTCAACTTTGTGTTGAACAGGCTGGTTTAATTGCACATCTATGAAGTATGTATATGTTCATGGTTGGACCATTGTACGTTTACCATAACCTTACTGATGTATGCAATGTTAAACAAGAAACAGTAGTATGTATGTGAAACACACAGAACACCTTAAATTTGTTTTGAAGACCTGAGCCAGCACACAAAAAGTGTATAGTAAATATATACAGATATACATATATATCACAAAGGAGTGCAACAGAGTATTGTGGATGCATAAAACAAAGATAAAAAGCCCAATGCCACAAATATTCCCCCAAAATTTCTCTTTAACAAATGTTATATGGTAGTGCTGTGGCCTGTGAGCATGGTCTGACTTCATGTCTCAATGGCTTAGGACTTTATGTCCAAAGGGTTAAATGAAGAGACCATTTTAAACACAATATATAATAATGTGAATGTGATTATGGGTATGCAGAGGTAAACCAAAGGGTTAACCAACCAGGCGCTCAGAAAGTAAGTAAAAGTTGCTGAATCCTGCTCATCAATTAAATTCATGTGAAAAGGTCACGGCCAAACTCCAAGTTAGTGAGTATGAGAGTCTCTCCCAGCAATTGGCTCACCTTAGAGCACTAACAACATTGAGATAGAGGGACTCACGATTAATGAAGCATGTTGCGCCGAGCCAGAAAACAGGTACACCGCCAACCGTCAAGCAACTCCTCCGTCGCGATGGATGGTCTGTGACCGGCGGTGACTGCGCTGTCAGCTGAGACAGCAACCCGGTGTGCCACCGGAAGCAAACAGGAACTGGTGAAACTCCTCCCACCGGAGGAAAAAGCGGTGCATCGCTTTTTCCTTTGGTGGGAGGAGTTTCACCAGTGACTGTGATTATGTATATATATATATATATATATATATATATATATATATATATATATATATAATCAATGTGTGTATGTGTTACTCGAACATGTAATGTTTTGTACACGTTCATATGATGTGACAATGCACTTCCCATCATGTGTACAATAGCCATACATAAAATGCTGCACATGTGAAAACTACTATTGTTGCCATGTTTACAATAATCAACATTGTATATTTACATCATATACACACTGCGAACAATGTTTTACACTTGTATTTTGACAGAGTAGCAACAGCTCCATGTGCTCTAAGACATTTATATTCACATGCACACTGTAATGACCCAACGTTCTCATAAGCGCTGGAAATGTTGCGCACTGTCAATTTTTTATGTTGCGTAGTCATGTGCTTTTCTATTGAAGCATCATATGTCAAATTAAAATGTTATTAGCTCATGTAACAAGTAATTCCTTTTATACATGGTCAATAATTTGTGTGTGTTTATGTATGAACGTATTCACATTCATTAATCTCTATTTAGTGTTTGTAAACTTGAACAAGAAATGTTCAAATGCATAGAAGTACATGTGTGTACACTAATGTAGTGTCAATATAGCTGTTGAATTTCTAGTAGTGTTTAACACACTGCATAACACAAGAAATTTGTTTTTTTCTAGGGCAGGCCTGCACAACTCCAGGCCGCAAACAGGCCAGGTGTTCAGGATTTCACTTCTTCAGCACAGCTGGTAAAATTAGTGGCTCAGTTGTACTGAGCCACAAATTAAGCCAGCTGTGCTTAAGTAGGGATATCTTGAAACCCTGGCTGGTGCAGGCCTGGTATAGGGTCACTCAGCACTGTAGCACGTGCGGCACGTGAGTTTGGTGGGGGCGTGGACATGAGTTCTAGTGCATGTTTTGGCCTCTGTGTGAACCGCTGGCGTGGGCGTGGCCAGGAGTCCGTCGCAACAAACACAATTGATGTCCAGCTCTGGTGCGCGCGAACCAGACGACTATGCACAGTACCATTGAAGGGCGCTACTTGTACGCACGTCTCTGCGTGCGCTGGAAAACACACTGAGGCCGCAGCATGTGTTTCACGTGTGAATGTGAAAGTGTATTATTACACAATAGCTACATGTGCAACATTTTCATAATTAATATCATGTTCAGCTTGTCAGATGAATAGCATATGCACATACAAAATAACAATACATATTTCCATGAATGTTTATTAGATGATACAATGCATAACAATATGTTTACTGCAGAACTAAGAACCATAACATATAATTAGTTTGTTATCATGTGAATTCAAAAGTATTTTTTTTATGTTATAGTTGTGGATGAGGAAACAGACTCTGATGTCTCGACTCAAATTTTGGGCGACTTGCAAAATGAGGAAATGCTTGATGAGCCACAACCACTTCAGCGTGAGGAGGAGCCCCAACATGAATATGCCGAGGCACTCCGGGAACTAGATGTGCCTGACCCCGATGACACTACACCCCAAGTGTTTGACGAGGGTTACAATCGGGAACTGGATCTAACAGATCCTGAATTTGAAGATGAAGACAGTGAGCCTCTACAGCCAGGTCAAGGTGATAATGTGTGTGCAGCTAAATTGGCATCATTAAAATCTGCAGAGCAAATTTTTGTCCGAAATCAACAGAGTGTAACAGCCAACCAGCAGGAAACAAATCGTATAATTTGTCAAGAACTGCTACACATACGAGGCATTTTCAACCAACAACTCGACACTCTCAAGGCAATTTCAAATAGTTTAACTATTATAGCACAATGTATGTCAATGCAAATGCCCCAGCCAATGCAAATGCCCCAGCAAATGCCACAGCCAATGCAAATGCCACAGCCAATGCAAATGCCACAGCCAATGCAAATGCCACAGCAAATGGCCCAGCAAGTGGAGATGGCCCAGCCAGTGCAAATGGCACAGCCAGTGCAAATGCCACAGCCAATGCAAATGCCACAGCAAATGGCCCAGCAAATGGAAATGGCCCAGCCAGTGCAAATGGCACAGCCAGTGCAAATGGCACAGCCAGTGCAAATGGCACAGCCAGTGCAAATGCCAGAACCAATGCCAATGCAAATGCCAGAACCAATGCAAATGCCACTTCAATGCAAATGCCACAGCCAATGCAAATGCCAGAACCAATGCAAATGCCAGAACCAATGCAAATGCCACAGCCAATGCAAATGCCACAGCCAATGCAAATGCCACCGTCAATGCAAATGCCACAGCCAATGCAAATGCCAGAACCAATGCAAATGCCAGAACCAATGCAAATGCCACAGCCAATGCAAATGCCACCGTCAATGCAAATGCCACAGCCAATGCAAATGCCACCGTCAATGCAAATGCCACCGTCAATGCAAATGCCACAGCCAATGCAAATGCCAGAACCAATGCAAATGCCACATGGAATGTTCGAAGCCCTGGCACAGGCCCCGGGACTGGCAGACCCAATGCAAGTGCCATATCTACAGGAAATGGGAATGCCACAGCAGCCAAATGTACACGCTGAAGCAGCGCCAATGCCACATCAGCCAAATGTACACACTGAAGCAGCGCCAATGCTACAGCAGCCAAATGTACACACTGAAGCAGCGCCAATGCCACAGCAGCCAAATGTACACGCTGAAGCAGCGCCAATGCCACAGCAGTCAAATGAACATGCTGAAGCAGCGCCAATGCCACAGCAGCCAAATGTACACGCTGAAGCAGCGCCAATGCCACAGCAGCCAAATGTATACGCTGAAGCAGCGCAAAAGCCACAGCAGCCAAATGTATACGCTGAAGCAGCGCAAATGCCACAGCAGCCAAATGTATACGCTGAAGCAGCGCAAATGCCACAGCAGCCAAATGTATACGCTGAAGCAGCGCCAACCAGCCAAACAACTGTTGAGGCCCCACAAATGGCAGGTGTAGCCGGATTCGGTGACACACCAAGCAGTTCCACACCTACCCCTGACAATGCCACTAGACTAAGGCGTAGCACACGGTCTTCGGAAAAAAATTGGAGCCAAAAATAGACTAGCAGATCTTATTGAATGTCCCATTACATATTATTTGTGAGCATACAATATTTAAACATGCTGACCCCTTAAATGATGAAAGAAGCGTATCCTAAATATCTAGGATTAGCTCTATTGTTGTTATTGCGAAGTTTATTACAAACACCTTTAAGGGACGGCATGGTATGATATGTGTAATGGGAACAAACTAATTAATCTCCTGATTGAAGCATGTGCTGATTAGGCCTAGTGTATATCAAAATTGTATTTGGTAATATTATTTGGGATACTTCATGTATGACTGATATTGTTGAATGCTCACTATTTGACACATTAAAGATTCACTTACTTTGTATCATGTATCATGCTAAAGACACAATTGATTTCATGTGCACATATGTGAACTAAACAGGATAGCAAGTCATGGCGAACATAATTATGTTGACATGTGCAAGATGTAATGATTCTGAACACAGATAAACATAACCATTTTCGAAGATCATTTTCCATATTTGCTAATACTATATTCTTACTCATAAATGTATGTGTCTGAGTTTCTGTGAAAAATTTAATGTGTGTGACAAATTTAGGCAGTAGCCTGAACACCTGTATGTGGGAGAAGATATCATGGACCCTTATTCCTTTGTGTAACGACCTTGGACCGTGTGGAACACATTCCCAGCAATTTGATACTTTTGCACATAACATTAATTGAAAGTAAAACTGCGTTATTTTACACCATTCCATGAGAAAACATGCCGTTAGAAATGTCAACTCTAAAGAAACCTCCTTTCTGCTACGCCTATTTAATATATTGCGCTATTCAATACCGAACACAGAGAAGAGCTACTGTATCGGACATATTTGATCATATCTCCTCAAATTATCCTTTTTATAAAAATCATCCAAAGCTGAAAGTTTGGTGCAGTTCGATCAGACGAACTTTATCAACCAATGATTGTTTTTTTTGGAACCCACCAACTGGCGGAAACAGGGCAGTGCATGAATCAAGTATGCGTATGTTTGCAAGTGGCAATTTAAGAAGACGAGCCCGAAATCGCGGACACAACAACAATGATATAGGTTCCTGCAGCGGTGCCTTAAATGTTCAGCAAACTGGATTGTATTTACAACAGGAGGTGTACAACCTATACCACAATGCCGGAACTAGCTATGACGCTAACATGCATACTAACTACCTTGCTGAAGCACATGAAATGCCAGAAAGTAACTATCTGTATCCGCCTCAGTACATGACACAATATCCAAAGTTTGACGGATCAAGCTGGAACACCAATGAGATGAACACACCGAACAACCAATTGATTGAAACCACCAACTACCTCCAAAACACCACTTGCATGGCAACTCCGAATCTGAATGCTAAAAAATGCAGGTAACAATAAACGATTCACTTTTAACAATATGTGATTCTCTTGTTTCACAATGAAACGCATATGTGTTCCACCCAGAACGCATGCGCGTACCATTCCGATATTTTTTATTTTTTTTTAATTCTATTTCCGTTTTACATCTTCTTTGTTATGTGTTCATATTACAGAAATTGCATCGTGGAGCGCAACAGATGCCGGGACATGTTTGTCAAAGAAGGTAATATACACTTAACGATCTCCGTGCCAGATAGTGAAATGTTCATGACAATGTCGCGTGCAATTAGAGGTAGTCCTGCACATCCATTAAATGTGATGACACAAGGTGTACCTGTGTTGTAAAGAATTTTTTTTTTTACGAGATTTGCTTAAACAATTGAAGACATGGCATATGTTAACAAATGGTGTATATAGTATTAAGATTTGAGTAGTTTGCGTATGTAAACATGAGGATATGTTTGATCTGCTAAATGTGTTAGTCAGTTACGTAAATTATGATTAAAGCGCCAGAATCACTGCTAATATGTAACATTGTCACGGGAAATGAATGTGGGCTTGCATTGTGTTTTGATAACTTTTGCAGTGTTAGTATATGTGAGAGAATTAATTTTTGTACAGGCATACTGTTATTTGTATTTTTTTTTACAATTGCATATTTTTAGGACATAGGGTTAATCTGTATTTTTAAGATATTATCTAATTTGAGTAATATCAAAATGTGTCGTAACACAACTGTTAATAAACATTAACACGTATGATGTGTGTTTAGATGCTGATGAAAAAATTGTTCTATAACATGTACATTTATAATTGACATTCCATATCTACTTTCACAGATGTTCACATCTCCATTCCAGTGCCATAAAAACATGTGAATGGAAGGATCCAAACACACAAGAAGTGAAAGCCTTGACATCCCGCAAACATCATGAAACTATTTTTTTTTATATTTTATTTTTATTCTTACTTTGTCTCATAGCATTTCTTACTTTGTCTCATAGCATAAGTGACACCCTTCAGTTTGTAGGAGAATTTAGTATTTTACACGGGCAAACATTTATATCATGTGTATTAGAATTAGTTTCACTAAACTATGAACGTTACTTAAACAAATTACAATACATAGTAATCACTTCTGTCACTTGTCACAACATTAGAAAATTGTGAACATAGTTTATGTGCGTTATTTCTGTTCGAGATGATGTTCAACTACGGTGTGTGAACAATTACACAATGTGTTAGCCTCTATATTTAATGTATTCATGAAAGATCAACATGAGTAAATGTATCAAGCTTTCACATGTAATATGACTATTGCAGTGTGTGAAAGTAACCTTATAATAATGACAATAATAATGACATTATTGTTAGTGACACATAGGACATTCGAGATACAACATATGAACATGTAATTAGCTCACAGTCCTGCAGCCATCTAGAAGTAATGTATGTTGTAATTTTTAATTAAGTGTCATTTAGCCAATTGAAGTTCATCATGTGAACAATAAAATGTTGAAACATATTTACAAACAGAACTCTACATATTTGCCGTGACTTTTTGGGGTGTATTTTTAAGTGTCAACGTTGATAAACATTTAATATGTCAATGTTCAGTACAGTACTTGCCAAGTCCAAATCTAACAACACTCTGCATTGCATGATGCACACAAAGGGTGTGTGACATTAATTTGAGATGAAAAAAATAAGAACAACACTCACATGTTACGTTGTGTGAATTCTTGCGACAATGGCCCTTCACATTCATAGAGCAGGATCCTATGATTACATACACACAATAAAATGTGACACACATCACGAGATGAGGATAGATTGTGTTATATGAAAAAAATTATAATACATGTCAATAAGAATCTTACATGTTAAATAAGTGTCGATGACAGTTCGGAGGGTCTCCACCCCACTGGCTGTATGCTCCCTAACCCCTGCAGGAGGCACGGGAGGATCCTCTATATCTTGCCTAATGTTGGCAGGAATATTATAACGTATTGCAGTTGTGCAAAATACAACAACAAATCACAATGTCGGCAACCTTCGCTGGCGAATACTGAAGAGCCCCCCCAGATTTATCCATACATCTAAAGCGACTTTTTAACACACCAAAAGTCCTCTCAATCACCGAAGGTGTGGAAACGTGGGCCGCATTATAGCGTTCTTCTGCAACCGTTAGCGTATTGCACAGTGGGGTCAGGAGCCATGCCCGGCTTCCATATCCAGAGTCGCCTATAACACAGGTAAAACACATGAATGTTGAGATAGTACTTTAAAAAACTACAGCACATTGCCTATTGACTTATAGTACTACTGTACATGAACAGGATTCACCTATGTACAACACAATTATAAAAGGCTGCAGAAACAGCGGCTCAGAAGACCTAGAAGAGCTGTTTATTGTTTTGTTATACATACAAAGACATTAAGCCTCAACGGGAAACCAAGACCAATTTATTACTCCAAACATTTGTTAATGCTAAAAGACATTGAACATGTAAAGATAAATTTGAATCCGGGGTTTATATATTTTTATATCTTTATATTTCTAGCCAGGAAGTCTATCCCTATAAGTATTTATCAACACAATACATTTTATATGTTTATTCATTTCACAGGTGTTTGGGAATTGATGTGGGGTTTTTTTTTTCTTAGATTTTTTTTAATATATTCTGATCAAATTGTGGTGAGGGCACAGTCGGGGGAGGTAGCGCAGATAGAGGTGGGGTGTGCAGGATGGTGAAAGCTCTACATTCCGATGTCAGGTCGCCCCCAGTAGAGCCATATGCCCGCAAGGCAGGCCACATAGGGTCTGTCTGCAAACTTGGGTTGAGTGGCTGGTTTCACTCATTATCCTATAGTTTAATTTTTATTGTTTTTATTCTTCCCCAAGTTCCCGGAGGGGGAAAGTCCCCTTTTTTTGTTTTACCCCATTTTGTTACATACAACCATTAAAGTTTTTCATTCACAACTTTCACATGAGAGAGAGAGAGAGAGATACGATATTGGAAAATGACTAGTCAAATACCATTGAAGTTAGTGTCCCTGAATGTCAAAGGGCTTAATAGTAAACATAGACTGGCTCTAAAAGAATTTAGAAATTTGAAAGCGAATATTGTCTTTCTACAAGAGACACATTTTGATTCCCCAGGACATATCCTATCGCATTCTACTTGAAAAGGGGGGTAGCAATTTTGATACAACAGGATATCCCATTACAGACACTGGAGGTCAAGAGAGACCTGGGAGGGAGGTCACTGGTCGTCCATGGTCTCCTCTCAGGCCAACATATTACATTAGTGAATATAAATGTGTCTAATGAGGGACAACTTGATTTTCTAAGGGAAACATTGGAGTCAATGGGGGATAATCAAGAACATTGTGACTTTAAGATGGTCCCAGACCCAGACGTGGACAAATCCACACAGCCAGGGCATTCACACTCCACAATGATTTACAGTGTAGCAAAGAAATTTAGATTGATAATCAAAGAATGTGGCCTGTTAGATGCCTTGCGTTGCTCACATAAATGGCAGAGAGATTATTCCTTCTCCTCGCCCCCACATGATTTGTATTCTATAATCGATAATATTTTTGTATCTCCAAATATACTAGTAGTATTAATCAATTTAGATATAGGACCTATTACTTGGTCGGACCACGCCCCGTGGCTATCCTGTTCGATCCACCATTCGCCAAAATTCTCTAATTTCACTGGAGGATGAATGACTCTTTACTAAATTATCCAGAGATTAGCGTGCAAATTGGAGATTCACTTAAAAATTATTTCCGGTCTAACAATGGGTCTGTAGAATCAAGAGCGATTCTGCGGGAGACATATAAAGCCACGATTAGAGGACAGCTTATGTCAATAGCATCATACAGAAAGAGAATAAAAATGGAAAGAGAAAAATATTTAACATACAAAATTATAAAGCTAGAAAGCTCACATAAAAAAAAACCATTGAGGAAATTATATAAAATTCTGAACCTGGGAGGAATTTAAGAGATTACAATTGGAGGATGTAGAGAAGGCCCTTAAGTGGACTAGGCAGATGTACTATGACAAGGGTGATAAGGCAGATCGTCTATTATCAAACAAATTTAGAGGGATCAAGGCGAGGGCCTCGGTCCCCGCTATTAGATTTAAAAGCGGGGGGTGACCTACAACCCTTCAAGGATCACAGAGGAATTTGCTAAATTTTATACGGATCTTTACGATCTAGACAATTGAACCCCAAATGCTAAAGCCCCGGGTTTGAACTTGATTGAGGATTATCTGAGAGATTGTGCCTTTCCGAAATTGACAGAGGAAGACCTTAAGATTTTAAACGCAAAAATTACTCCGGTAGAATTGGGAAAAGTGGTTGTTTTTTTTAAACAATCGAAAGCACCGGACCCAGATGGTTTCTCAAATCTCTACTATAAAAACTTTTTAGGAATTTTAGGACCTTGTCTGTTGGATCTATTTAATGATTTTCTCATCGGAAAAAAATTTCCATCACAGATGACGAAGGCCAATATAGTGATGATCCCTAAAGAGGGAAAGGACCCACTATGTTGTGGTAGCTACAGGCCAATCTCACTGCTGAACACGGATTTGAAAATCTATAGCAAAATCCTTGCCAATAGACTAATCCAATACTCCCAAAATTAATTCACCTGGTGGGATTTGTGAGCAAACGCCAGGCGTCAGATAATACAAGGAAAATTAGTAATGTTATTGATCAAATACACAGTTCCAAACTGAAAGCTATGCTGCTGAGTCTAGATGCGGAGAAACCATTTCATAGGATAAGGTGGGACTTTCTAGATAAGACATTAGAGGCATTTGGTTTCTCCTGAGTTTTTCTACAAGGAGTCGTGCTCTCTATCCGTCGCCAACAGCTACCCTGAAGATTCCAGGCAGGGAGGGGAATCTAATAACAATTAAGAATAGGACTAGGCAGGGGTGGCCCATTTCCCCCTTTCTTTTCACTCTGACAATCGAGCCTCTAGCGGCCATGTCAGAGCCTCCCCAAATATTCAAGGGATCAAAATAAAAAACGAGTGTTACAAAATATCGTTGTTAGCAGATGATGTTATTATTATTATATCTAACCCATTGACATCTCTCCCGAACTTGCAGGCCACCCTTCGGGTGTTTGGTGAGCTCTCTGGGTATAAAGTAAATATGGGAAAATCAGAAGCTGTAAATTTGACGTGAAAAAGAGGTCAAGGTGCTTAAACGATATTTGACTATAAATGGAAAAAGACCCATCTGAAATATTAAGGCATTTATTTTACCAGAAATTATAATTCATTATATAAATATAACTACCCTGCCCTATTATCCAAAATTAAAAAATATCTACAAATTTGGAATTCTCATTGTATATTCTGGATAGGGCGAATAACCGCAGTTAAGATGAATATTCTCCCTAGACTTTTGTACTATTTTCAGACATTACCGGTAGCTGTCCTGCATTTAAATATAAAAGAAATTCAGAATCGAATTATGCAGTTTATCTGGAAACATAAACAACCGAGGATAACTAGGTCAATTATGCTGGACGCCAAGGAAGGAGGTGGTATGGCTGTTCCAAATATTCTAAAATATTACATAGCCTCCCATATGAAACAAATGGTTTACTGGCATTCCCCGAGAGTAGTCTATGCTTGGGTGGACCTGGAGAGCTCGCTAAAAAGCCAAATTGGACTGTCTTCTATGATATGGTCTAGTTCTGGGATGGGGACCGGGAGACAGTCGGGACCGACAGTAATTGGATTTACTTTGAAAATTTGACAGATGGCAAAAAATAAATATAAGGTTGTGTTAACCCCTTCTAGGCTTGCGCCTTTGTTCGGTAATCCAGGGATTGCCCTGGGTTTTCAGGGTCAGGGCTTTGAAATTTGGAAACATAGAGGAATTCTGGAGGCAGGAGATTTATTAGAAAAGGACAAACTAATGTCTATGAGGAATTGATGAGAAATTATGGTCTACCCCAAACTGAGCTATTTAGGTATGTGCAGGTCCGACATTTTGTGCATTTCCTAAATGTACACGATTTGAAGATCTATGTAAAACAAAAAAATACCAAAGAGATTTTATATCATCTGTACAGGTGCTAATTTAAAAAAAAAAGAAACCCCAAACCATAAATATATGGAACAGTGGACTCTGGAGTTCCTGACTGAAATAACAAGGGAGGACTGGGAAGGGAGGACTGGGACTGGGATAATGCGGGTAAAACCCCCATATATACAGTAACAAAAGAGAATATATATCACATTTTGTTACATTCGTACTACACCCCCCAAAAGACTAAAACAGATGTTCCCGGGGACCTCGGACAGATGTTGGAGGGGTTGTGGACAATTAGGCATATATATGGTGGTATTATCCAGGAATGCAGGTGTATTGGATGACAGTTTTGAAACTAATAAAAGATGTGACTGATATAAAAATCCCGTTAGACCCAAGTCTGATTATCCTAGCTAAACCAATGGAAGATACAATACACAAAGAAAAAATAACCCTATTGATGCACATGGCTCTACTAATTTAACAAAATAAATACATTTTATTGAAATTGAACAAATCCACAATAAACGGACGATTTAAAAACCTAATCTGAACGCAAGTGTATCCAGTGATCAGAGAAACTCTAATTGCAGTGTGTTATGAAACTTGAATTAACACACTCAATAATTTTAATGTCACCAGGTAAATCTGGCACTTATGGAATTGCTAGATGTAATAATACTAATTGGATTGTGTTATCTCCTTAAGGGGCAAAATGATCCCTTTTTTTCTAAGTTTATATTGTTTTGAATAAACTGAAACTTGGGAAGCCCTATATGCGGTGTATAGTACAGCAAAGCTAATTAGCTTGAAACACAAGTCAACCAATCTTACAAAACTCCATTACTGTCTCAGTATTGTAAACTAACATAAATGGACATAAATGTAGCCTCCTTGACTACAAAGTATATGTCCTTGGAAAAGATAGTAAGCATTGAAAAAAGTTTTGCGCCAGATGCACAGTTGCAACTTACCTGTGTCTGGGTCACCATAACAACTGTGGGGCTTCAATTGACGATACAAGGAGTTAACCACCCATCCCCAAAGAAGTTCTGCGTCGGGATATGATGCCATGTGCACGTCATGACCACGACTGAAACTGAGGTTTCAGGAAAATAATCCAGTGACGAGTCGCTAAAAAAATGGCTAAAATCTCTCTCAGCAAGCTAAACTAAGTTGTGGGCCATTCAAGGCAACCACTATTTGAGATAGAACACTACCACTAGAAGCACGGGCTCCGTTAGGACCATAAGGGGTATGGAAGGTATTAGTTCATTGAGTGCTCTTTTTAAAGTCATTCTGTCAGCATTATTTAGCCAGGCAGTGATGCGGCTGTAAAACCAACTGTGTCACCTACCTAGTAACTTACCGATTTGTTACACTGGCAAGGCAGGGAAGAACTGCTGTAACTCTCCCATATGTGTTGAATTATTTTAGGGCAATGTTACATAGTTACATAGTTACATAGTAGATGAGGTTGAAAAAAGACATAGGTCCATCAAGTTCAACCTATGCTAAATTTAGACAACAGATACTTTATGTTATATCTATACTTACTTATTGATCCAGGGGAAGGCAAACAAAAAAAAACCATTAAGGGGAAAAATGAATTCCTTCCTGACTCCAAGAATTGGCAATCGGATTAATCCCTGGATCAACATCCTTCCCATGTATACTTATTTGGTATATCCCTGTATACCTTTCCCATCTAAAAAGATGTCCAACCTTTTTGTGAACAAATCTATTGTATCTGCCATATCAGTCTCCATGGGTAATGAATTCAACATTTTAACTGCCCTTACTGTAAAGAACCCTTTCCTTGGTTGCTGGTGAAATTTCCCCGAATATATTTGTATATAGTTATCATATCCCCTCTTAGACGCCTCTTTTCTAATGTAAATAAATCTACTTTAGCTAGCCTCTCCTCATAAGTTAGATTGTCCATCCCCTTTATTAATTTGGTGGCTCTTCTCTGCACTCTCTCTAGTTCCATAATGTCTTTTCCTAGGATTGGTGCCCAAAATTGTACTCCATATTCAAGGTGTGGTCTTACTAGTGCTTTGTAAAGGGGCATAATTATGTTTACTTCCCTTCCATCCATTGCCCGTTTGAGGCAAGATAAGATCTTGTTTGCCTTTGCAGCTACTGCATGACTTTGGGCACTATTGCTAAGCCTGCTGTCTACAAGCACTCCTAAATCCTTCTCCATCAAGGATTCCCCCAATTTATCCCCATTTAATTTGTAATTCGCCTTTTTATTCTTGCATCCCAAATGCATAAACTTACATTTATCTGTATTAAACCTCATCTGCCATGTACCTGCCCATGTTTCCAGTCTCTCCAAGTTCTTCTGAAGAGAAATTACATCCTGCTCTGATTCTATTACCTTACACAATTTAGTATCATCAGCAAAGATGGAGACTTTGCTCTCGAGGCCAACCTCAAGGTCATTAATAAACAAGTTAAAAAGCAGGTGTCCCAGGACCGATCCCTGAGGTACTCCACTCACGACTTTAGCCCAACCTGAAAAAGTTCCATTTATGACAACCCTCTGTTGTCTGTCCTTTAACCAGTTTTCAATCCAGGTGCATATATTATTACTGAGTCCAATTTGCTTTATTTTGTACACCAACCTCGTGTGTGAAACCGTATCAAAAGCCTTTGCAAAATCTAAGTAGACCACATCAACTGCATTACCCTGGTCTAAATTCCTACTTACCTCCTCAAAGAAACAAATAATGTTAGTTTGGCAAGATCTATCCTTCATAAATCCATGCAGACTATTACTAATAATTTTGTTTTCCATTAGGTATTCCTGAGTATTAGCCCGTATTAAACCTTCAAGAAGTTTCCCCACTATTGAAGTCAGGCTTACAGGTCTGTAATTCCAAGGTTGTGATCTAGCTCCCTTTTTAAATATAGGCACCACACCTGCTTTACGCCAATCTTGTGGTACTGTGGTAATGTAACAATTTACTTTCACATATTGAAAGTGAACTGACACTAGCCTCATAGCAGCTAGCTATGATGCTAACAGATGTATTGAGTGCATACTAGCAATAAATATATCAGCAGAAAGAGTCTCTTGCATACTATTAAGACACAGCACCAGAGTAATTAAACAAACATCCTGTTTTATTTATTGCATTTCAACAAGAAGCATTTAGACATAGATCAAAGGTCTTTTTTGCTGCTGTTATTTAAACACTGCGTACTGCTGCGGCCAAGTTTATTCGAGCATTTGCCCGTTCTTGGCCGCAGCAGTATCCTAGCGCGCGCCGCAGTGTGACGGGCGCGCGCCGTAGCAGCGGAAGAGCGCCCTCCGATCGGGGCGCTCTCCCTACCGCTGCCGGGTCCGCCGGGTCCCCCGGAACCCCCTGCCGCCGTCCCGCGATCGCGGGACACCAGGGCTCCCTCGGGGAGCCCTGGACGCGTGTGCAGGGGGCGCTGGCACCCGATGATGCGTGACCGCGCATCGGTGATGCGCGGCACGCTGAGGGAGTGCGGCTCGCAAGCCGGGACATTTCCCGGCTTGCGGAATGAGCCGCACTCGGATAAACTGTGTCGGCAGTGTACTAACAAGGAGCTGTGTCTGTTTTCATGTGACATCTACTAAAGAGTAATTATACACTCATTGAATATGAACTATGCCTTTATGCCTTAATACAGAGGTGCGCAAAGTGGGGGGGGGATGCTGGATTTGTCTGGGGGGGGGGTGGTGCAGGCGGTTGAAGAGGCCCCATGCTCTTCCCTGAGGCATTTAAATTAAATGCCGGGGGATCGCGTGAGGCCCCTGCAACTCTAACACTTACCTGGATGACTCTGCCGGTGTCGCTCGTGTCCATGGCAACGTGGCGTCAAATGATGCTGCGGGTCATGTGATGTCACATGACCGCGCAGCATAATTTGACGCCGCGAGAGGAAGGAGGGGGGCTAAGAACTGAGAGGATCAGGCAGGGTGGGGCGTAGCAAAAAAGTTTGTGCGCCCCTGCTTTAATATATAGTCAATAAAGCAGGCTCAATTGTTTATCTCTGTCCCCCTTGACACAGGCACAGTTTGTTTAAGGGTGGTAATTCATCTGATACACATTTAGGCAGGTTCCCCATGGCTTCCCGGTTCTCCGGTTCCCTCCCTTGCCTCTGCTGCTGCGGGGGGGATGTGCAGGTGGCGATGGACTTGCTGGCGGCTCCCTCCATAGGGCGCCACCACGTTTGGTATGTGCGCGCATGTGCAGTGAGTCGTTTACGTGTAAAAGAGTAGCAGCGGCCATTACAGTTCGTGCAGGCGCAGATTGCTAGGCGCACGCGGTGGTCATAGGGAATAGGCTCCGCGGAGACTACAAGCCCCATAGTGCATAGGGGCAAGTGATCACATGGCGCAAGCTAGCCAATAGGGCTGTAGGATTTCCCTGCCAGAGATAGATACATTCTCGCGTGCTGGGGATCCCAAGGTATTCGGAGCTGGGACACAGACAGGGGAGGAGGTATGTGTGCAGGGGTCTGTGACCTTCTGCACTAGGCCAGATTTCCCCCTAGACCCAGGCTAGGCCCCGACTCACAATCATAGTTTGTGGCTGCTTTAGGGACCCTGCCCAGTAGCTATTCAAGTAGTTAGGGACACAGATGTTAAGCAAGGCATCCCTGCTCAGTGTGGTCTGGGACCAGGCCACCTCTGAGAGACAGAGACTATCATCACGGTGGGACACTCCAGTTAGATACCACCCCACGCGGAGGCTGATTCATCATGGATGACATCGCTGGATCGGCGGATCCCCTTTCTGTCCTCCAGTCAGCGCGCTGGAGCTCCCGGCAGGTACCTTTTCATCAAGTGCACCAACCATTACTACACTTTCCATAGTGGCCCGCGCAGTCTCACACATTGGGGTTGAATGTGGGACTCTTGGGACACAGTGGTGGATTATAGCCGTGCGAGGTGTGTGGGTAGTTGTACCTTTTAGTTATTATAGAGCGGTTAAGATATATATGTTGCAAGTAAAGATTATTGCTATTTTACCCTGTGTGTTAGTATTGTTAATTGGTCCTGCGAGGGGCTCCTCCTACTACGCTGGGATCCCTCTCAGGTGAAGGCGCTGCACCGATATCGTCATTATTGCACCTCTGGCTCTCCATGGCGGAGACTCAGGATCTCTGTGAGCCAACAGGTAAAGGCAGCACCAGTAGCCATCTTGTTTAGGGGAAACAGGGCTACACACGTAATAGAGCAATACTATGCCAAGTTAACCACCACTAAAGTGTCATATACTATATAGGGTTAATTGAGGTTTCAGTTCATCATCTGTAAGAAACCTTGTTCAATGATTACTATCTTTTCCAAGGATATATACTTTGTAGCCAAGGAGACTCTAGTGTCCATTTATTTTCGTTTACAATACTGAGAGGAATGGAGTTTTGTAAGTTTCAGTTTATTCAAAACAATCGAAACTTAGAAAAGGGATCATTTTGCCCTTTAAGGAGATAACACAATCCAATTAGTATTATTACATCTAGCAATTCCATAAGTGCCAGATTTACCTGGTGACATTAAGGATATTGTGTGTGTTAATTCAAGTTTCATAACACACTGCTTTTAGAGTTTCTCTGATCACTGGATACAGTTGCGCTCAGATTAGGTTTTTAAATCGTCCATTTTTTTGTGGATTTGTTCAATTTCAATAACATTTTTTTTTTTAAATTAGTAGAGGAGTGTGCATCAATAGGGTTCTTTTTTCTCTCGTGTATATCCTGTACTGTTTTCTCCCTTATTGCTCCCCTCTAGAAATAAATGATTAGGCTGAGCAGGGACCCCCCTCTTGCTGTTGTGCAAACCTATGATAGAGGTGAATCGTTATACACAAAGATTGATTCTACATATTCTAACAGCAGCTACATGCATTGTAGCCGCAGAGTGGAAAAAGACACTCACGCCATCCAGAATAGAGGTTATTAGAAGGGTCAATGATGTCCAATTAATGGAGAAACTTACCTGCTTTCTGAACCACAGCCCTAGGAAATATGATAGGGTCTGTGAGCCATGGTATGGTGGATAGGGGTGCACTCCCGGAGGGAGAGAGGATATTGGAGTGCTGAATGTAAAATATGGTTCTTTACCAATTGTCATATGATACTGTATGTAATGTGACTGTTGATGTTTGTAAGAAATTTGACACAAAATGGTTGTCCCTCCACCTCTTTTTATTTTTGTATCCTTCCCGTCCCCATTTACAGTGAAAAAAGAATAAAAATATAAGTTAAAAAAATGGGGACAGAAAGAAAATGGATGAGGATAAACCAAGCTCTTAACATGTCCCAGGGTTACATGTCTCCCAATACAGGGGGGGTGGGAGCAGGTTTGTTTTAGGGGGAAGCACAGTGAAGCCCCCAACACAAATAACGTATCAGTGTAGTAGGGAATATGAGAGGGGGACGTAATGAAGCACCGAAGGGAGAGAGAGGAAATATATGAGGGGGGATGAAGGGGGACAACTTTTTTTTTAACATAGCCACAATCATATTTAAACATCAAATGATAAACAGGTTGAATTAACTATAAGCCTACTGTGTATTAACTTTTGTAAGTACTGTAAGACAACCATCGTGAGTAATCAGAAAAAGGGAAGCATAGAAGAAACCTTCTTCTCGCTACCCATTTGGGTCTAAAGCCCTCTCACGACCTAAACCTTTCTCACTGACTGCCCCATACCTAGGGAATGCCTTTCCCCTAAATATCCGAATGACACCCTCTCTATCCACCTTTAAGACCCATCTTAAAATCCACGTCCTTAACAAAGCATATGAGTAGCTCTATGGCTGATATTATACACCTCATACTGTACATCGACCTTGGCCCCTTGCAGATGCACTTACCAGAACACATTCCCACTGTTTCTTTATGTTCTTCCTACTTACCAATTAGATTCTAAGCTCTACAAGCAGGGACTCCTCTTCCTAAATGTTACTTTTATGCCTGAAGCACTTGTTCCCATTATGTGTTATTTGTATTATTTGTTATTTATATGATTATGTCACATGTATTACTGCTGTGAAGCGCTATGCACATTAATGGCGCTATATAAATAAAGATATACATACCATATTAAAACCATCATTCACTGAGCAGAGAACCCAAAACCTGACCTTATTCAATTACTATGCATTCTTAGGTTTATTAGCAGGTGCTAGAGAAAACTTTCAACCATGAATTCACATGTCCACATAGCCAATCTACCACAGTAAAAGGCCAACATTTCTATAAACAATTTGCACCTCCAAAAGCATTGCTACTTATGTTTGATAGTAATGGAACCATACTATAACATTCCAAGGTTTCTCATCTTCAGCATATCTACAGTAGGTCTCAGGTCATGGTGCATTCTGTTAAGGTGCAACCTGTTAGTTTTGATGTCAAGCAGGTTTCACCTTAATTTTTCTAGTAATTTCCCTATGTCTGTGAACGACTCCGGCATGTTTCTTTCGTTAGTGATGACCTTGTTCACCATCTGTCCAGAAAGGTACAGCTCTAGGGAAACACCTGGTTCCTATACGGTAAATAAAAAATAATGTATAAAAAAAGAAAACAATTACATAGTGGATTTGAAATGTTTACAATTTTTAAATATAATAATATACAGTAAAAAAACCTTAGTAGCCCAAGTTTCAAACGAATCATGATCAACCCATAACTAGCTCGCTGCTTAAGCTGCTCTAGTCTTAAAAGCGCAATCCAGCCCGTTTTTTTCTGCTTCATTTTTTAATATAGGTTTGAAGCAGGAGGTCTCTGGAGTTTAACCCCATTCATTTCAGTTTTGGGGACTCCCTACTTCCAGAGATACTTACCGCCAAGGGGGTGCCACTATTCCCTGCAGTTTTCTAAAATTTTCAGCTCCTCATCACATGGGCCGTGAGGATGTCGTACTTGGTGATGTCACGGCTTCCTATTGGCCTGCAGGGCCAGGGAGCTTTGAAATGTAGCCAAGTAGTTAACCCTGCAATGGCTACTGGCACCCATTGTGGAGGTAAGTACCTTCGGAAGCAGGGGGTCCCGAAGCTAAAATTTATGGCGTTCAGCTCCAGAGACCCCATGCTTCAATCACATATATAAATAAAAGGACTTAGATTGCCTCTTTAATATTTGCACACATGGATATTATGATTTTTGTATTTGATTTGTTGAGTGTTAATATTGTATGGTAACCCCTGAAGATATTTCTTTGCAAAGCTTTGATACTTTCGGGCATCAAAAGGGTTAAACTATTTTGTGTCACATGGTTTTGTAAGGAATCTCTCAACCCCATAACTACATTTCCAGGTCAAACTATTGCTGATTTTGATACAGTAAGTTATGGCTTATTTGTATGGATGGGATAATGTAATGCTGAATTAAACACATTTTTAATACAGGATATACGCCAATGAGATCAATATCACTACCCACTTATGAATAAATTATTCTTGGTGAGTACAGTACTGTCTTAAAAATATCGCCATGATCTAATTTCTTAATAACTCCAAATTTGAATAAAGTTAAAATGACTCCAGCCCTCAGACCAATGTGCAGATAATGTGAATATTATTTTTTAAATGTTTTCTGGAACTTTCTCTCTCATCCTAATTCATTGATGTTGTTCTCCAAACGTGTAATGTTTATCAAAAGTATGTAGAGTACTCACCATATTGTGTGATAAGCATCTGTCCTACATCCTCAGAAACTGGAAACAAAAGATTCCCAAATGATGCACTCTTAAGAGTTTCTTCCTAATTAACATTGAACTTTTCTATAAAATAAATAAAACTGATGAGCAATCTAAAAATAAACAATTAAAATAAATTCTCGAAGCAGCGACCACTGTTGTATAAGTGGGGCTTTAAACAGCAAGTATTATGCCAATTTACTAATATCTCAAGTTGTAGTGATGAGCCAAGTAATTGCCAAGCACTATTAGAATTAAACTGATGAAATATACAAAGTGCAAATATCTCTCAAAGAGAAATGCCTCTAGCTCATGCTAACAGTGAAAAAGGGGCAAGAGAGGAAATTAAATTGCCTTTGAATTATTTTGTGAAGTGTAAGGTGCAAATAGAGAAATCAGGATAGATCATGCTATCAGATAGACAGTGTATCACTCCTGACGTGACGAAGTAGCAAAGTTGTATTGGCTTGGCAGCGTGCCCAGTAAATCGTATTGATGGATATATTCTTGATATATTGTTGCTTTCTATTCAGCTGTAATAGCGGCAACCTCCTGCTCATACAGCAAGTGTCCCAAGAGTTAAAAAGAACTTGGTATTGTTCTACTGTGCTTGACTATTCCTTGAAATGTATCCTGGGAGTTACTGTGTGCCTCGGAACCATTTAAAAAAACTATAATTGAATAGCAACCATTATTACCTAACCGTTCCTACTAATAAAGCTATGATTGGATGTATCAGAAAATTTAACATACTAGTGGCTGTTGGACTATATCCAAAAACGCTTTCGAACAAAGACAACTATGCATCCTTAAGTAATTCGGAGATCATATAAATGATACTATCCACTGTCATGCATAACTTTGATTCTGGTGATATTGGTTTCATTTCGCAAAAGCCCTTAGAAAACTTAACGTAGCATTCAAATTAGTTAACCATTGTCTCAGTTGTTCTGTCATCCCTAACTGAAGCATGGATGGATTAAGATCCAGAATAAATTGAAACCATGGCATATCAAAGGATACATTGTGAATCAGGGTACAGCAGGGCCCGGGTATACGGCGAGTTACGTTCCAGGGGCCCGCCGTATAGTGAAAATCGCCGTAAAACGGATCCGGCGATTTTCAGTTCTGTGCATGCGTGCGCAGACACCAGTCTCTGCATGCGCGCCGGGCGCAACCGCCCGTTCTGCGCATTCGCGACTGAGAATCAAAGATGGCGGCCCCTTCTCGGTGCCACCGTATTGGCGGATCGCCGAAAAGCGAAGCGCCGAGAAGCGGGGCCCTGCTGTATCATGAAATTAATTGAATCCAGGGATGCACTAACGATAGAGTGATTTGCACACCATGTTCCCAGGTTAAAAAAAAACATGTACTGAAACCTTGTACAGTATGTCCCATTCTAGTCCTTTTTTAGATGGAAAAACAATTTGTCATGACACAAATAGAATATTTTACTCTGTTTCATAGGGATGAATAGTATGTCTGAACCATGTTTTATGGACTGCACTTGAAATGCAGTATACCCTGTATAATTAGCATATTTGAAAGTTACCAACCCATATCTTTGTTCATTTTCCAAGAACTCATTTGTAGTTCACCTCTCTTGTTCCTGGTATTGGTGTGTGAAAGGTTGAGTCCCAGCCTTTTTATTTAAAGAAGCAGCAGCATCAGACCCTGGGAAGAATGAAAGAGGCTTTTGCTGTTCTCTGAACCTTCTTTTTATTTGGTATTCCACATTTAGGTGTACAACAACCAGTTTCCCCAGCGTGATGTCTCCAGCCACAGAGTAGCCAGCAATATCTGCATTGGAAAGTTTGCATCCTTTCACTGAAGTTCCACAGACACCTTCATATCACATAGCAGTAACAAGGAGTGCAGAAGAGAACAACCTCATATCACATAGCAGCAACAAGGAGTGCAGAAGAGAACAACCTCATCACACATAGCAGCAACAAGGAGTGCAGAAGAGAACAACCTCATCACACATAGCAGCAACAAGGAGTGCAGAAGAGAACAACATCATCACACATAGCAGCAACAAGGAGTGCAGAAGAGACCCGGAAAAGAAACCCCCTCCCTTTTATTACTGGTTAATTAGGACAAAACCAATTAAAGTAAACGACACAGGGGAGTTGTCTCCCACAACTTGCAAACATGCATTTAACTTACACAATAGTACAAGCAGCCCTGTCACAGTGTGTCCAAACTAATTTGTATAGGAGCTCCTCCTAGAAATGGCGATTCTGCCAACGTAGAGTGAGCATTCTTGATGAGAATATATAGATTTACTGAAGCTTGTGTCCGGTTATGTTTACATTCCCAACTACCATATCATTTGGTTTTAGTTCATTGAACCACCACTTTCCCCAAATAATTCAAATTTTCTATCATGCTCTTTCTATCATGTTCTAACGCTACAGTATGGAGACCCCTCTAGGAAGACCAATAGTGTTTGTTTTTAGCAGCCAAAATGAGAAACTTTCTATTTTCATAGTTCAATTCTTAAAAATGATGTGCACTGTTTATAATCCCTTGTAAAAGAACTATAAATACAACGGCTTTTGTATCATGTTAGTTAAAAAAGCACCACCATAGGTTTTAAAGAGTTAAATGCTCCGAAGAAACTAATGCTGCAAGATGCATATAACATAGCTACCATTAGGTGAATTTTATGAACACTGATTTAACATTTTAATCAATTATTGTATAAAAAGCGCTTTTGTCTTCCTAAAAATAAAAATGCAGTCAGAGCATAAGTATAACATATATGTTATATGTACTGTCTCTGTACGTTCTCCATACCTACCATTTCCTTAATGTTACTTTTATACCTGAAGCACTTATTCCTATGACCTGTTATTTATATTATCTGTTATTTATTTGATTACCACGTGTATTACTACTGTGAAGCGCTTTGTACATTAATGACGCTATATAAATAAAGACAGACAATACAATACAATGTTAAAAAATAGTGAGGAATGCTGATAATATTTTACCAGAATCTAAAGGATTTCCCTATACTGGGCAAAATTAATAACTACTGTATGCCAATTACTAATATAATTTCTAATCAAACATATTCCTAATTACATTTCTTACATGGTCAAAACCACAATAATATATTTGGAGTGTTATTTAAAACAAAACAAAAATGATTGTTGACAGAATGAAGCAGCAAAAATGCAGCTGATCATATTCAGTGAATCATGAAAAAATCAATTTGGCTGTGAGTATTACTGGAATGTAGCTAGAATAGGTAAGAAGACCATCGACTACAGATGAATTTTAGTGACTTCTCTGAATATTCTATAGTACAAAGTAAAAAAATGATACTAGAAAAAAAATAGTAATAAGCAAAATAATACAGCTTTAGAAAATCACTCACATACCCTGTACAGTACCGTATACAAGCTACAGCTATTGAATAATGATTTCAATAATGAGTTTATCTAAAGTATGTGTAACTCCAGAACACTTTGTTACTTACAGTATACATTTAGAACCAGTACCACAAAGCTCTGTTAAGTCACTTAATGAGGTATTAACCTACCTTAAGTCACATCAAGACTACTGTAACTGTGTCTCTTCAAAGGACAAGAACATTAAGCCATGTTTTCTCCCATTAAGAGCAGAGCATTTGGAGCAGAAGTTGGTTATAATGACATGCAAATGAGGCAATATCATAACATATCAACTTTAGTCTCTTAAGGTTAACATGGGGACTTAAATGATGTTATTTAAGTTAAATCTAGAATTAGGGTTACTCGTATTCAGACGCAGAAATAGTGCTCTTGCAGTGACTGGGTTCATGTAAAATTACAGTTGGGCATAATTTAAATAACATAGTGTTATTTCCCAGCATTATTTACCTCTCCTCTCTCCACTTTAGCAAAAGCCATACCTCGGGGTCTGGATAGAAGTAAGATCAGGACTGGCATAATGTCATGTTACTGGAAGATATCGCAACATTAGGGACAATAACGTGATGTTAAGCCTATGCTAATGAGACAAGGTTTGGATGTTGTTTTTGCATATATTTAGCTTTCAAGATACCATGTTAATTTACTGAACATGACATAAGTTCCTGCTTTAGGTAACCCAAAACTTCTTTTATGAGCACTGACTTGACAAAACATTTCCTTACAAATGGGCCCTAATGAGAAGTCAGTTTGTAACACTCTCCAATGTCTTTTAATAGTTTGTTTGACAAATTTACTCGCTGTAGTAAACTTACTTGCAAAAGTAACCACTTCTGATTTAGTCTGCTTTTGCTCAACTAGACTTTCTCTCTCTAGAGCCTTCTCAACCTTATCCCGTTTGTGTCCATGGGATATGAATCTGTTTTTAATGTCTAACAGAGTGCTCTGAAGTTGCTCAGGTCTTTCAAAATTTTACTCACTCTGATTTTCTGAGAATAAGGTAACATCTGTTTGAGTGAATCTGGGTGGAAACTCGCTCCATGTAATGTCGAGTTCCTATTTGTAGGTTTCCGGTAAAGATCTGTGTGAAGTGTATGACCATAGTAGCTGATTAAAAGTCTAAGTACGAAATTTGGGTCTTACTCCAGGTTTTAGTAAAATTAACCGGTGTTGATAAGTGTTCTAGATATGTAAAGAACTCAATAAGCTCATCCTCAGTTCCCTCCCAGATAAAGAATAAGTCATCGATGTAGCGACAGTAATAGAGCATTTTATCAGAATAAGGTGTATTGAAGATGTTTTCTTCTTCAAAACTTGCCATATATAAGTTGGCATAGGAGGGAGCAACATTAATTCCCATGGCTGTCCCTGTTGTTTGCAAATAAAAATCAGTTTCAAACCTAAAGTAATTTTTATGTAAAATAAAATGTAAAAGAAGCATAATGAAATCTACTGGCGTATTCGTGGTGTGTCTGATCTCAAGCTTTTTCCTTATGATTATCAACCCTTCTGCATGGGGGATAATAGTGTAGAGACTGGTGACATCCATGGTCACCAGTATCACCTCTATGTCCTGTAAATTTTAAGACCTTATCTTTGTAAAAAATCGAAAGTGTCTTTAATGTAAGATTGTCCCTCTACACCAGTGGTTGCAAAAAAGTATCCACATATATTGCCAACGGTTGATTAATGGAATTTGTGGCAGATATTATTTGTCGGCCAGGCGGATTATGTAGGCTCTTATGCACCTTTGGTAATAAATACAAAACTGGCCTCCGTGGATTCTCCATTGTTAGGAAATCCTTCTCAGTCTCTGTGAGCCACAGATTGCCTAATCCTAATGAAAGGATCCTTTCTATCTCTTTCTGATATGAGATGGTGGGGTCATTTGGCAATTTTCTATAGCAATGTAAATCAGCTAATTGCCTATGGGCTTTAGTTTTCAATTCTTCATAATTTTGTAATACTAGAGCCCCTCCTTTATCCGCTCTCTTTAGTATGATTTTAGGATTATCAACCAACTGCTTTAAACACTTCTTTTGACCCATAGTGAGGTTATAATTAGTATGATGTTTCCTTTTAAAGTATGTATTGACATCTGCCTTGACTAGGTTCATAAAAACCTGCACTGATGGATTTTTTGTAGGAATTAAGCTTACATACCGTTTCCTGTTTAGTGGGCACCTGTACAGTTGGTTGTTGTTGCTGCTGCTGCGTGTCTGGTGCCCTGTTGGAGAAAAAAGATTTTAAGTTCAATTTTCTTTCCAATTTGAATAATTCCACTACTAGACCAAATCTATTGGCTGTAGTGGTGGGTACAAAAGTAGTGATGGGTACAAAAGATAAGACATCCAATTCCGCTAAAGAGAGGGGATATCAGAAATTTTAATAGCAAGGCTCTGCGCACTGTTCACTGGTGGTATCTGAGAACTGGCGATGTCCGTGAGTTTCCTTCTGCCCCTCCTGGTCTTTTTTCTCTTTTCTTTGTCTCTGCCACCTTGCCTCTTCCTAAAAAAGACTTAGAGACCCTTGGCATTTGTGGCTATGTGCCTTCCACTGAGGAGCTGGCCTCCGAGTCACTAGTATGTACTTCCCCTCTTTTTTGTTGGTTCCTTCCCTTGGTTGGTGGACATTTTCACATGGGTTTAATTGACTTTTGAGGTATATATATATCAGGTATTTCCTCACTTTTAACATGTCTCTAACAAGACCTAACAGTCGAAACCTTGTGTGGCACAATACATTTTCTATTTAGCAAATCCGTTGGATCTCCCTTATCAACAGTTCAGATCAGGATTACCAGGACAGGTACCCCTTGAACCAGCAGCACCGGTAATATTGAATGCATTGTTTGATTGTAGTGTGCAGCATATTATCTTCTTTTTGCATCAATACAATCTACATTTAAAACCAGAGACAGAACATAAAACACAGACAGAGCTCAGTGCACATTCAGTGAAACTCATACATGGTACAGTGTCTAAATATATATGTATAAATATCTATTAAATAAAATGGTCTTTTAGTTTAACATTTTTGGCCAAAATTGTTGTAAGCCCCTGAGCCAACGGCAGCCAGACCACATTTCCAGGGGTCCCCAACACTAATATAAATTCTTAATAACCTGTGCAATACCAGGAAGAATGATTTATAATAAATCTGTCAATAATAGTTGCAAAGTTCTAAGTCTGATTGAAGCTTTTAATGATCTGTACATTACCAGGAAAAGCACTCTGTATTAGATTTGTCACAACCATACTGCAAGCAAGCAAGTTCCCCTGAGTGGGAGATGCTATGGAGTGAGCTTTTAACCATTTAAATGTGGGAGGGGGTAAGCTTCAATTAGGTAGGATGTTGCCACCCTCCAATCAGCTAAGACTAGCTGAACAAGAATTGTAAAAAATACTGGACACCTAACAAGCTCCTATTGAACCCCCAGAATAACCACAACATATATATAAGCATATGAGTGTCACAGAGGAGTGCTACTGAGCATGGCAATATATATTTAAAACCAGAGACAGACACAGAACATAAAACACAGACAGAGCTCAGTGCACATCCAGTGAAACTCATACACGGTACAGTGCCTAAATATATATGTGTAAATATCTATTAAAGTTCCTGGTAATGTACAGGTCATTAAAAGCTTCAATCAAACTTAGAACTTTGCAACTATTATTGACAGATTTATTATAAATCATTCTTCCTGGTATTGCACAGGTTATTAAGAATTTATATTAGTGTTAGGGACCCCTGGAAATGTGGTCTGCCATGCAGTAGCTCAGGGGCTTACAACAATTTTGGCCAAAAATGTTAAACGAAAAGACCATTTTATTTAATAGATATTTATACATATATATTTAGGCACTGTACCGTGTATGAGTTTCACTGGATGTGCACTGAGCTCTGTCTGTGTTTTATGTTCTGTCTCTGGTTTTAAATATATATATTGCCATGCTCAGTAGCACTCCTCTGTGACACTCATATGCTTATATATATGTTGTGGTTATTCTGGGGGTTCAATAGGAGCTTGTTAGGTGTCCAGTATGTAATACAATCTATACACTGACAAATTATTAGCTACTGTAAGCAGCAAATCGATCCATTCTCCTGTAATCGATCTCTGAAATTCGGCTGGTGGTTCACTAAAAGCATATTGGGTAATCTGCTGCACTGCCAAAATTCTGAGGAAGATCATGTGACCAGACAGGCACTAGATTCAATTGGTTCACTGCTAAAGGGGGCAAACCTCTTTTCTTAACATCACCCACTCTAACACAACTAAGTTCTTCAATATACTGTAGGAATGCTTTTATAGCCATGGGCTACAGCCCAAAGGTGGATGATAGGCTTTAGCCCATGGCTATAAAATGTAAATGTCTTGTGAATAAAAAACCCCACAGTACTAAATATCCACATATATCGTGTATGTGTATATATATATGTAGCCCTTTTTGTGAACCGGCCTGACCCACCCAATCTCACCTTGGCCCCTTGTGGTCTAACCGGTCCCTTTCCTTCCGCACACCTCTTCTAAGGGACTACTGGTAACTGTATCACACCTGTGGCTCCAGGAGATCTGAGCCTCCGCTAACTGGGAACCTGGGGAAACTCTTACCATTTACCTGGTGCAGCGCCTCCACTTACCCAGGATCCCCGTTATGAAAGATAGCCCTGGGTAAGAAATACAATAACACACGTATACGATAGAAACAACAACTAACACTTTACTAACACATCCTTATAACACATTACATAACATCATAACCTTATCACCTCAGGCCCAATGTCCGGTGTTCCCACCCAGTGTCCTGTAATCCCCCACACCCAATGTCCCGTACTCCTACAAATGTCATGGGTGACTGCGCAGTCACTAGATTATCTGTTAGGCCTGTTGGTGCACTTATGTGGAAATACCTTCCGAGCACTCCGATGCTCGGGCCTGCCACACTCTTCTCAAAGGGTCAGACGCGCGATGCATCCGTCTGATCCTATCCAGGTACTTCTCCAGGACCCCAATGAGGGTCCCACCGCTTCACGGGAAAACAACCGTCTCACGGCAACAGCAACCGAATCACGGGAACAGCAACCGCCGCTATCCCTATCTCTTCCTAACTAACCCTAACGTGACAGGAACCCTAACCTAGGGCCTGTCCCTGATGAACCGCAACCTGGGGTGGCTTGGGGAAATCTCCTAGGGCCTGCGGAGTAATAACCTGCTCCCCCTCCCCTAGCTACCCAAGTCCCTAATCCTCCCTAACATCTAGCTACTCGCTACTCCTAACAGCCTGCAGCAGACACACAGCTCTCACCGTCAGCCTGCAGACATTCACACACGCTGCACACACTGCGCCCAGCACATGCAGCGACACACACACAGCTGGCAATCATACACAGCCACCTGGATACCCGCAGCAATAATCCACTGCACACACTCTGTGCCTATTTGCCAGTGCGCACAGCACTACCCGCTGTGGCACTGCCAAACCTGCACCTTTCGCACCTAAGGGTAACCTCCTTATCTAGGGCCGTCCCTCTTCAGTTACCCCCTGCCCTTACCGGGAATTGGGGCCTGCCTGGGGACCTAAGGAGAAGCCTTACCTGGTGCAGGAGCCACTCGCTCCCTACACCCTTCCTACTCTCTTTTCCCGGGCTGAGCTTCCTCCAGCCCTATTGGCCACTATCAGGCACCTGGTGCTTGTCTCCCTATGCCTCCTGGGAGTTGTAGTTCCCAGGAGGCAGCCTAAACATTGGGGCCGCGTGCGCACTTGCCCTGCGCATGCGCGAACCCCTAATGGCCGCCTCAATCTCCCTCTACCCTGTCCTGCCCTTGCGCGATCTCTCTGGGGCCTTCCCTGCGCTTGCCACTTAATGCGCATGCGCGAGACTCCCTGTAATGGCGGCGCCCTCTCCTTCAGCCGCCGAGCCGGTGGCAACGCGATCGCGGCCTTAGCGACGGCCCGATCGCGTCCCCGGCAACCGTCCTGCACCGCAATACCTCGCGCTGCTCCCTGCACTGGCCCCCACCCTCACGAAGTGCCGGCGGGTCCATCGCAGCCTCTGGCGGCACCCGCTACCACACGGCACTCGCGGAGGGGGACCAGAAAGTGTAAATTTACCTCGGGGCTACATATATATATATATATATATATATATATATATATATATATATATATATATATATATATATAATGAAAATCTATTCGCAGCCGGCACACACATAAACATTAGGAAATCCAGATGCTTGTCCCATAGAAAATCATAAAAGATGTATATTACCAGATGATGGTCCAGTAAGGAGAAACAGCACACACGGGTAGAAATGCAAAAGTGTATTAAAACACAAAAACCAACGTTTCGGTTCCTACAAACGGAACCTTCCTCAGGGTCATGTGTGCTGTCTCTCCTTACTGGACCATCATCTGGTAATATACATCATATATATATATATATATATATATATATATATATATATATATATATATATATATATATATATATATATAAATGAATAGACGATACCGTTCTGTGGCTAACAAAATGCTTTTATTTGTGCAAGCTTTCGAGATACACTGATCTCTTCTTCCGGAGGTGGTACATTGAATAAAGCATTTAGTTAGCCACAGAACGGTATCGTCTATTCATTATTTATTATTAAAGCTCGGCTAACACGGTACCGATACTTCTACATCTATCTATCTATCTATCTATCTATCTATCTATATATAATCATCCTCATCATCTCCAGCCCTCGTTAGTCCACTTGTGGATTAAAGTCTCCCAAATAACATAGTGGACTATAAAAGCTAATTTGAACAAATCAACAATACAGTAGTTATCATTCAGTTGAAAAGTGTATGCCCCAACATCAAGTCACACAGTTAATTAAGTGGAGGACTTCTACTATGAAATCAACCAATTTAAACAATAAAGGAAATTACCATCTCAAGATTAAAATGTGAGCTTTCAATGCGAAGAATGATGGCTACTGTAGCAGAAAAAGGAAGCATCAGTTTTTTAAGTATGGTTACACCAGCAGGATTGAACTTAGAGAAAGATTGGTAAAATTTGCAGAATGTGAAAACTTTTACATCATGAAATTATACTTCAAGATGAATTCAAATAGAAAATGGACATGGAGTGGAGCAATTGAATAAAAAAAATGAAATGTACCATATCTTAGCTAACAATAATGATGTGATTCAAGACTGCACAGTTCTTAACAATTTTGACACAAGAAGTGATAACCTGTTACAAATTACATGAAAATGTGAAGATGGAAATAAAATAATGCAAAGACAAAACAACATTAAGAGCCTCAAAAATAAAAGCACAGAATTTCAACTAGAACTGAAAAATCAATTCAACTTGCTTGAGATGCATCTGAATTCAGAAAAACTGAAGGACTCACTAGCAAAAATAAATAAATAAATAAGAAATTATCAGATAAGAGACAACAAGAATTGAAGCAAACATACAGTAAGACGTAAGAACAAAAATTGAATATAGATAGCTGTCCAAGACATAACTGAAGATGTGAGAAAATGTAACTGCAATATGGTGAAAATAACTATTGAAGATAAAAGTTTATAGAAGACAAAGCAGCCACTTATATTAGAAAAAGAAGACACCACCGCTTATTTATCATGCGTCCTTCCAGAAGACATATAGTACAGTAGCTAAGACAATAACATCCAAGAAGAATGGGAAGGCCCCCTAGGAAGATGGAACTGTAATCTTGAAAAAACTGGATTAAAGTCGAGAAAATCTTTGCTAAACTCTTTACATGCTGCTTAAAGAACAGGAACATTTCAGAACAATATGACGCATGATATTTACAGTATACTAGGGAAAGGAATGAATTTGAAGCACTCCCAAGTAATCAAGAAAGTCAGCAATAGTAAAAAAAAGTATGTATATTTTATGTTATCGGGAATAAAGAGAAAAGATTCCACATGAATCACGATAAGAGTGAATAACCGTCAAAAAGATATACAGTATTCATAAAGAATTCCCATCGTCAGATGGAAAGACAAGATGACAAGGAGACCAAAAGATAAAATACTAAGAGCTCCACAGAGCAAGTATATTTCTATAAAACAAATCCACACAATATGAAAATGCACAAAGCTAGCACTGATAGCAATATAGTACTGTAAATAGTCAACAACCTACAGTATATTCAATTTATTTATTGATTTATTTATTTATAAAATATTTTACCAGAAAGTTATACATTGAGAGTTACCTCTCGTTTTCAAGAATGTCCTGGGCACAGAGTTAAGACAAATAATACATGGTTACAAATACAGTTACATAAATGAACAGGGTATACATTATATACAAGACATTGCGTGCATAGTTAAAAAAAATATATATTATGGGCGTATGAAATAGTTACAGACCAGATTAAAGTGTGAGACAGCCTTAGATTTGAAAGAACTTAAACTGGTGGTGGATGTGAGAGTCTCTGGTAGGTTGTTCCAGTTTTGGGGTGCATGGTAGGAGAAGGAGGAACGTCCGGATACTTTGTTGAGCCTTGGGATCATGAACAGTCTTTTGGAGTCTGATCTCAGGTGATAAGTGCTACATGTGGTAGGGTTGAGGAGCTTGTTCAGATAGCTGGGTAGCTTGCCCATAAAGAATTTAAAGGCTAGACAGGTAAGGTGAACTTTGCGCCTAGACTCTAGTGATGACCAATCTAGTTCTTTGAGCATTTCGCAGTGATTTGTGTTGTAGTTGCATTGGAGAAAAAAACGACAAATTGAATTGTAGAGGGTGTCAAGTTTGCTAAGGTGGGTTTGAGGTGCCGTGCCATATACTATGTCTCCATAGTCAATAATTGGCATTAGCATCTGCTGTGCGATACGCTTTCTGACCAGGAGACGTAGGGAGGATTTTTTCCTGTAAAGTACCCCTAATTTGGCATAGGTCTTGGTTGTCAGGGTATCAATGTGTATTCCGAATGTTAAGTGGGAGTCAAACCATAAGCCCAGGTATTTAAAACCAGTCACAGGGGTTAGGGTGGTGTTAGCGTTGATTCTAATCTGGAGCTTAGTCGCTGGAAGCTTTAAGAATTTAGTCTTGGTCCCAAATACCATTGATACAGTCAATAGAGTGTCAATAGAGTGTGAGCTCTTATATATGATATAGGAAATACAGACAGCGGTACAGGAGGTAGTAAATATTATCAGAGAATAAAATACTTATCAATTTCAAACCAAGAGTGGGGGGGAGGGGGGGAGAAGGACACCAAAAGAATGCTCTCTGACATAGGGGTGCGCAAAGTTTCTGAGCTGAACCCCCCCTGTGTGCCAGCCCCAGCTCTCACCCCCTCCATTCTTGTTACCCGGCATCAAATGGCGCTGTGGGTCATGTGACGTCATGTGAACCCGAGGCGTAATTTGATGCCACGTTGCCATGGCAGCGCGCATATCACATGACCCTGCAGTGTCATTTGAGCTGCGTTGCCATGGCGATACATCCAGAAGCCTACTGAATCCTGGTAAGTTGAGGATACAGAGGCCTCGCACGGTCCCCCGGCATTCAACTTAAATGCCTTGAGGAAGAGCATGGGGCCTCTACAACCTCCTGTGTGATGACTTGACAAAAACTATTTCGGGACTACGGAAGGCTAGAGTGGACCTAGTGTTACTATAGAAGCAGTAAAACAGAAAGTGAATCCCTGCGCTTCTCCCATAGGGATAGCAATCAATGGGGAATATATATATATATATGTATGGTGTAAATACCTATAAGAAAAAAGGAGAATTTTGGTATACATCCTTTGATCAAATAATGCCAAGCCTGCTAACCACGTCAAGGTAAGTCTCTTTAGCAGGTCCCTACGCTAAATGCATACTAGTGTTATGTGAAATAAGCCCAAAAGGGGTTAAAATATCAAAGCATATGCTTGTATAACCTAGTGCAATTAAAAACTGGTATATACCAGTACAGATACTCACATCTGTACTGGTATATACCAGTTTTTAATTGCACTAGGTTATACAAGCATATGCTTTGATATTTTAACCCCTTCTGGGCTTATTTCACATAACACTAGTATGCATTTAGCGTAGGGACCTGCTAAAGAGACTTACCTTGACGTGGTTAGCAGGCTTGGCATTATTTGATCAAAGGATGTATACCAAAAGTCTCCTTTTTTCTTATAGGTATTTACACCATACATATATATATATTCCCAAATGATTGCTATCCCTATGGGAGAAGCGCAGGGATTCACTTTCTGTTTTGCACATTTGTATGGCCATTTCCTTCACTAGCTGCATGCTCTTTACATGGAGAAGCGCAGTGATTATATTTGTTTTACACTATAGAAGCAGTAAACAAAGCCCCTTCAGTACAAAATAGCATAACAAGAGTCCACACTGTAGATGAAAAGGATTTTGTTGAAAAGCTGCAACCCAACGCCGGTCCTTTGAAAAGGATATTGGCCAAAAATGAAAGAAAATAAAGTGTATACTGTAAGTGGGTAAATAATTTTTCTCATTCTTTAATTTCATAGCAGTACTGTAATAGAAATGCAATAGAGAATTAAGGGAGATACAGAGTAGCGCAAAAGTGAGAGACAAAGAATCTTTTCACCCTTTTAAAGCAAATTGTTTTAAGCCCCCTTTTTTTTAAGCAACTGTTTTAAGCAAATGCCTCATTATAAACTTAGGAAGTGGGCAGATAACCCATACAATGGCAGCTATTAAGTACAGTAGTAACTAGGGAGGCCTCTATAGTCACTAAAATCCACAGAAGCAAAACCAAATTAAGAATACATTGAGACGTCCCGATCTAGAGTTAAGCTTGGTGGTGTCTCTCTGATATTAGGCCTGTTGCCAATTAGTACTCACAGGGTACAAAGCTGTCCAGACAAACAGGTAACAAATTACATTACTCACAACAAAATAGAGAAATAAATCTCACAGTATCAGTGCATCTGAGTTAAGTATGATTACTTGCATAGACATTTATAATAAATCTCTAATTGGAGAACAGACACATAAACCAGTGAGTTAGAAGGTGAACTTGATTGCAGGGCTCATTGAACGGGATAAAGGAAATGCCTCATGTAGAGTATTTAAAGAACCAACAGCCGTCATTGATGAAAAACAACTGTGCTTCAGTATATCCTATAAATAGTCAAGTCCCCCTAGTGCATGTATGTTCATCTTCATTTATTAGTTTGAAGTACTCACAGTTCTGGTTTGAAGTGTCCTACGAAGCGTGCATCCAGCCAGGAGGTAAATGAAAGGAGATCCAGAAGCAGGAAAAAACAGAGCACAGCAGTTCAAAAAAATATGGGCTTATGCAGTGTAAACGATTTAAAAATAGCTTTTATTAATTGGAAGACATCATGGTGGTATAAAGGTGCAAACTCTAACGCGTTTCACGCTAACAAAGCACTTTATCAAAGAGTGTCTTCCCAGATTTTTTGGAACTGCTGCGCTGTGTTTTTTCCTGCTTCTGGATCTCCTGATGTTACTCACAAGACTGTGACATTAGTACAAGACAGACTGTGTGGGATAGAGGTGGATGACAATGTCAATTAGAGGACTGGATCACAACATAAGGAATCAAGAGCCCTGATATATCGGTTTCAGAATGAAACCTGCAACACCATTCAAAAAATTGAGGTAACTGGAAGCCCACCAGGTGAAAGGTCATGCTGATAATGTGCTGCGCAGTTGTGCGCCAATGGCTCTCAAAGTCCCAACGACCCTGTGTTATAAGGGGCCTGTGTGTACAGTAGGTGCCAGCACAAACATTGGAGCTCTTATGATCAGTGATACTCTAGTAGACCCTTCTCTTCACAAATACAGGTACCTTACCTTTAATGAAGATCCCTTCTCTGTTTACTCAAAGCTCCTGTAGTAGACTGCTGATCCACTTCCATCTCCGCTCGGGGTACCTGTCTGTTACCTAGTCAGTCTGATCCCCCGAGTTGCACCCCTCAGGGCCTGGTTATAAATTTGCAGCAGCACTCATAGAGGGTTGTTCTCTCCAGGGTTTCTCTATCTCTGCTATCTCCTCATGGTCCAATCTCTCTTCTCCTCCAGTTCCTGGTTCACTGACTGTCTCTTGTTTGCACTCCTGTCCCCTCTTTGGCTGTTCTGTCACATATCCCTATGTCAGCATCAGGGGCTTTTAGGAGTTGTAGTCCTTTTGCTGCTGCTCTGTTATTCACTTATTCCCAGCAATACACACCAGAGAGGAGCACATATAGATTGCTGTATCCTCAGAAGTATAATTTGTTTAGGAATTTTTGTCAGTTTGAATAAAAAGAAGCTGATTAAACTCTTAGATATTGAGTGAGGCGCACACACAGTCCATTCCTTTAGCGCTCCCTGTTACTGCTATGCCATAACAAGGGGATATATATATATATATATATATATATATATATATATATATATATATGTGTGTGTGTGTGTGTGTGTGTTAATACTATACTGTACTGTACTAGAGAAATGTAAGCTAAATAAACCATACAATTATCATATACAGATCATATAACAATCACATTTCAGATTTAACATGAATAAAAAAAAAATGATTCTATGTTTATTGTGTTATGTAGACCGTATATCAATATGACAGTATTTAAAAAATAATAATTGACTGGGGAATGGGACTAAAGTCAACAGAAGGGGGGCACAGTAAATCAAACCAATGTACTATCCTGGTATCAATACACTAATTAAAACCAACAAGAGCAAGAGTGCCTAAGGTATAAATCCAATAGGATTCTCTCTTGCATAGGATCTTAAACCTATCCCCTAATTGAAATTGCTCAAGACCCATAATTCTGCAATATTTAGGGTATTTGTTGTGATAGAGACTAAAGTGTTTGGATTCACTATTTGTGAGAAGACCCTTGATAACATTCTTCTTACAGTATTCTCCAAAAATCTGACATTGAAAGGATGTATTGTCTTCCCAAGGTATTGAATCCCACATGGACAAGATAATTAATCCCCTTTCAGTTTTTGCTATGTTCGATAGTTTTCTTCACCATTTAACTGTTACATATTTCTATGTCTTCAGTTATCAGCTTGTCAATCATCTTGCACAGTTCGGCATATTCAAGTTTTGTTCTGGCATCTTGAATTTGCTTAATTTCTTGTTTCTCAGTAACTGCTTTGTCTCATCTGGCTTTTTCTTGTCCTGTCTTTTGTTAGCAATTCCACCAGTTTTTTTGTTGCTCTCATTTTCTTATGTATGTTGAAGTTTCCCAATGTATTTTTAAAAAGTTGAAGCATTTTTTCTCTGCCGTTCTTGATGTTGATTATTTTTGTCTTCTTTTTAATCAGTTTTCTTCTTTCCATTTTTGCATTCAGATGTAATTAGCTCTGAACCAAACAGTGATCACACCTTTTGTCAAAATGTTTAAGGGCTTTTGCAGTCTTTAATAATGTGTTTCTTGTTAGCAAGGATATTTTATTCTTGATTCCATTGGGTCCACTCCGTGTCCATTTTCTCTTTCATTCTTATTGGACAATTAATTAATTATGTAAAAGTTTTCACATTCTGCAAATTCCACCAATCTGTCTCTTTGATAATTTATTTTGCCGTAACCATACTTACCATCTGATGCTTTGTCTTTCTTCTTGGGACCGATATTTGCATTGAAATCTACTATAATGATCTTGAGGTGATCATTTCCTTTGGTGTTAAGGTGGTTGATTTCATGGTATAAGTCTTCCACTTCATTGTCTGTGTGACTTGATATTGGGGCATATGCTTTCATTTTCTTAAGTCTGTATTTCTTTGTAAACTGAATGATGATTTTGGCTGCTTTTTCCAATGAGTTTTCATACTCCACTATGTTATTTCTCAATGTCTTGTTAACAATGAAGCCTACTTCACTGATTTCTTTTGTAGTTCTGTAGTACAATAAGTGCCTGGTTTTGAGCTAAATGAGTATTTTATCTTTTCTTCTTTTTTTCACTAAGGCCACCCATATGCCATTTAATCTTTTAAAAATTGCCTTCCAGTTATTGCGGTGGATCTTCACTAGAGAGAGCCAGGCAGTGTAGGTAGCCAGATTGAGGTTTGAATTACAGGTGCTTTTGTTTAACTCTGGGGATTCTAAGTACCCCCCACCTTCACGATTCCTTCCTGGATACTGTCAAGCTCAGGCACAATCTTGCCTCCAGTGAATGAGGGCCATTGCTTTTCCATGTATTCCATATTGGTAGTTGGGGCCTTACTTACCTTGCTAGCCTCATTTGTATGTTGGCAAGTACCTTTACCACTTTAGTTGGTTATATTGTTCGAGCTCATAATATGGTTGAACCTCTAAAACAAGTGCAACTGTAGTTCTTTTTTAACACACGTTGCACCTTCCCTCCACCTTGAGGCACTGAGATAAGGAGTTGAGGGAAGGATACATACATATAAATATACACCACACTTGCCTCTGCTGAGGCTTTTTTTCAGTGTGTGCGCTCTCTCTCATATATATATATATATATATATATATAGAATCCACAGAAGCAGCCGGCACTCCACTTGCAAGTAGAAAAAATTGGGTGCTTGTCCCATAAAGCAATAATAAACCATACGATACCGTTTGAAGCACGAGATCAGGAGACAGCACTCTGGTCAGTTTGATCACAAGTTTTTGTATTGAAAAAGACACATAAACCGACGTTTCGGTCCCCCAGTGGGGAGAAAGGTCCCACTGGGGGACCGAAACGTCGGTTTATGTGTCTTTTTCAATACAAAAACTTGTGATCAAACTTACCAGAGTGTTGTCTCCTGATCTCATGCTTCAAACGGTATCGTATGGTTTATATATATATATATATATATATATATATATATATATATATATATACTTTTTTGTGGTAGGATAGCCTTGTAGTTCAGTCAGTAAGAGTCCACAGAGTGTATATTAATCCTTAACGAACTCTTCAGTGGTTTATTTTTCCACATCAGGAATACAGTATTGGACACTGTCCCTTTAAAGGAAAAACACAAAACATAAAAATAAAGCCTACTCCACCATAGGAAGGTGAATTACTCCACCATAGGGAGGTGAATTACACAGCCATGGCCCTAACTTACCAACTGGGCAGCTAGACTAACTTCCAGTTATAAATACTGCCAACTATAAAATGCAAAATATATAGTCCTTAACTTAAGGGGCTAGAAAATTCATCCCAGGAGCCTCCAGGCAATCTCCCTGTATATTGCAGCACCATGCAGAAAGGCTGCCCTGCTTCTTTGTTGGGCTGTTGATCAGGTTACTTGGTGTGGGTCCCATGAAGTCCCAGAAAGCCCGGCATCCAGCAGGCCTGGGGAACTGTACCAACCAGTGTCGTACTGGTTGGGGAAAAGTCTCTAAGCTCTGGCCGCATTTTGACTGCCAAATAAAGCACCATGCAATCAGGAGTTCAGTTTGGATTGGGTGCACCTGCAGACTGCCTTTCTAGAGAAGTTAACCTCTTGCACCCTGGAAAGCCTGGATAATGAAACCTACTAACAAACGAAGTCCATGACTGTCATAATATATATGGGGTTTATATACAGTACCACTTTAGTGCCAGTGAGGTCACCTAGGATTCTCTTTTGCACTGAACGGGTTGATGACAAATATTACAGCAATTCAAAACATATTAAAATCCATTATTTTGTTTTTTTTATTGTATTAATCTGTGCCAGAGTACAGATCAATACAGTGACAACCAATGCATTTTTTGGCAAATGCTTGATTTCAATTGATTGTTTTTTTTATCTATTTCTGTAGATAAAACAATATATTGTTTGGATTAAATTGTTTGGAATTTGGATGACTTGTTTTTAGTACATTTTAGGATTGTTTAGCATTTTAAATTAATTAATTGTTTTGTTGGTTAGTGGTTTAAATTAATTGTTTTGTTGGCTAGTGCTTTTATTTCTTGAATTGGTTGGATAGCTGTTTATTTCATTGTATTCTTATGTTTTGGAATAACATAATTTAAATTATTTTGCTGTTCTTGTGATAGATTAATTTTATTGATGTGTAATATTGGGCTTTTTATATCTTTGGGGTGTTTAGGTGCTTGCGTATATCTTTTATTATTGTGTATGTTTGGACACATGCTTTTTTATTAGGTTGCCCATTGACTGCTATAGTGGCTTATCATGCCCATATTATATGGGTATGATGTACCACTATGCTAATCAATGGGTAGAGGGTGGGTATAGTGGGCCTGGGGTGGGTGGTTAGGCCTCCTGGGTGAGTAGCGGTGGGTGGGGGTTAACCCCTTAATTACTATAGCGGTTATTAACTGCTAAGGTGATTAAGGGGTTAGGGGCCATTAGATTGTATTTTTTCATGTACTCTTGCTGGTTATGGAGGACATGGACATGGAGTATGCTGACGAGGACACCCTTAATGATGGCAGGGGTTAGTAGAAAATTGTATTTACTTTATTTATGCTGGCTGGCTAGTGTTTTATTTTATAATGGACAAATGCAAATTCTGCCCATTACTGTACTGTATGTATTGTTGGGGGTAGAGGAGGTGGGTAAGTGTTGTTGTGATTTTGAATGTTTATTGTGGGTAGAGAGGATGGGCGAAGTTGGTCTTTGGACCTTGGCTAGAGTGTTTATACCTACTAGGTGGGTAGCGAAAGGAGTCAATACCTTCATTACCCTAGCGGTATTAACCGCTAAGGTAATGAAGGGGTTAACGCCAACCGCAACCCCCCCCCCCCACAAGGCCTAAACACCCACCAAAGGCAAAATACCACCTTCACCCACCCCGCTATCCACAATAAATATGGCACTGGTAGTTAACCCCTTCATTGCCTTAGTGGTTAGCCGCTAAGGTAATGAAGTTGCTTGTAAATGCATTTTTATTGCATCAAATTCATGCCGGGGTCTCCAGTGCTGATATTAATGTGTATCAGCTCTGGAGACCCCCTGCATCAATCCTAGGTAGGAAAAATGCATTTTTTTTCTCTAAGTCCTCTCTTACCGCCTTCTCAGCAGGTTCTCCCCAGCTTTACGTCAACTTTTCCTGGCGGCAGGATTTTGGGAGAACTCGCCATTCTAGAGCCGCAATTAGCCTCGATAAACTAATCGAGGCTACTAGAATTGCAGGAGTTTCAGAACGTGCCGATAAGTGGCTTATAGCCGTTCGCCTGGCGATGTGTTTTGGACGAGAGCCAAAAATTGGCGATTCATGCCTTTATCACCCACTTATCGAGGCTTACAGAATAGCAATAGGCATTTTGGCCAAAAAGGCCTCGATAAGTGGGTTATCGAGGCTTATAGAATAGACCCTGTAATGTGATAATGTTTGGTTCGTACTGAGTTTGTTTTCTGCATAGTGATACCATCTTCCTACACACCACTTCATGTTATTTACTATTGTCTATGTTTCATATTATTGTCTAGACACCATACTATCTCTTTTAACTACTTTCACCTTCAAACAAGTTTCTTTGTATTTCTCATCCTTGCTCTTATGACCCTAATCTTTTGCGTAGCATCTCCCTTTCCTTGGACGTATGTCTTTTTTCATCCTCATCTACTATGTAACTATGTACACTGGCGACACACTTTATTCGAGCTCGGCTAGTCCCACGAATTCGGGTATACCCGGGTGTATTGAGGTTTGTGACAGTTTTGTGCCCGAGTATATTGGGTTATTTTCCAGGCAGGGATTGAAGCATTTTATTCCCGCTGGCTGCAATACTGCACAGTATATATATATATATACTGCATTACAATTCATGAATTTATGCCATCTGGTAGACACGCGAAGCATTGCAGCCTATTAAATCCTAATCATTATCATTTAACAGATCAGCCGCCCGTCAGCCAGGCATGAACCCAGGCTGGGAAGGCAAACGCAACGGGGCTTGTCAGAGGTGAGGAGCGGCGCATTCCAGGTATCTGCCAGGTACATACTGGGTATTTGCTCGAATAAAGTGTGTCGGTGCAGTACAGCGGAGACTGTGACTATTCTAACACAAACCAGTGGCAATCGCCAAAAAGACCCAGATACACCCAGGTACATGCTGAATACATGCCTTAAACTTGCCTTAAACTAGACCCAGCCTTTCTGCATTGACTAATGGCCTATCAGATTAACAGCGGGGGTCCCTGGCAGTCCCATTCAAACTGAATGTGACTGCCAGGGACCCCTGCTGTGTTAATCCTATGGGTCATTAGTCAATGCAGAAATGCCTTAAACTTGCCTTAAACTAGCCAGGTTACACCCAGCACTTACCCAGAATGTAACCGGGCTAGTTTAAGGCAAGCTTTAGAATAGTCGTGGTCTCGTCTGTAACAGTGAATATATAATTTTGTAAGTCAAACAGACAACAGAGGGGATTTAAGTCAATGTTTCAGGCAACACATGGGACTTTTCAAAATAATCAGAGATTCAGCGACCACTCTAAGAGACACAAACAGTGAATGCGGAGCACGACTGAAAAAAAGTCTTGCTGCCAAAATCCAGTCATGATGATATTCAACAGTAAGTGTAATGTGTAGTGACAATCAAAGAAAATAAAAAGGGGGAACAAAACAAGTGAAACGGTAACCCATAGTGTGGCAAACATGAACTGGATGTAAAAACCAATAGGTACTCTAGATTGCAAAATTATTAGTGTTGTCGCATTTAGATGAGAACTATATAGTAGTCATATATTGGAAAATGTAATCGCAGGCAGAGCATGGCTTAAAATATAGCAACATCTTAGAGTGTTCATCATAAATTTGAAATGATCTAAGATGGATACTGGTTCACATATTATCGCACTGGTAGGATACAATGTTAATTTTTTGTTAACATCCACAACTGAGTATTTACAGTGTAAAGTCACAACAAATTAATTTGGGTTGAAACAAGTTGGTACAATATGTCCATTATCAAAGGCTTTTAATGCAGCCATTGTGTACTGTATATTACCAATCAGAAGAATATATGGACATAGGATCACACAGTCTGTCAATCAACCCTAGACAAGCTATATAGAAGTATTAGCAAAGGAAATTATTACAAATCACTGTTCACTATGGGGCTGGAGAGGTCCATTCTCTATGTATGGATTAGCCCTTTATCAGTGAAATTAAAGTAAATTGAGAGGTTTCATAAATAAATATGGGTGAAGTGTAAATATAATGGGTGGTGCATGGACGGCAATGTTTTTGTCATTTGCAGTTATTAAACATAGTCACTTAATAGTTCAGTGCAGTTCATGGTTAGTGGATGTTAAAGTGATCCCTTACACCTTGTATAATCACAATCTGCTAGGGGGTAGGCACATGCTCACATATACTGTATATGGAGAAGAGTTACTTCCATAGAAGAAACAATGGAGTTGACGACATTCGTACACAACAGAATCTGCTAGTGGGTTGGCATTATCCATGGTTTTAAATACTTGCACATAAGGTAACCAGGTGAGTCTTGATTAAGCCAATAGGGGGATGAGATATTCGCCAAATTGTGTGGCTAAATATGATCAATTTGGGCTCATCTTATAAACTAAAATGAAAAAATTAAATGACATGCCTCAGAGCAGAGAACAGTGGGTGAAACAGATTGTGTTGCACATGGTCTTACCTGGTTGAGTTTGGATGTTCTATCTCATGATTATGTGGAAGGCAGGTCTTGCGGACGTACTTGAGACGTGAATATGCTCATAAGTGTTCATCATTTCTGTACACTAAACATATTTTTTTACTCATCATAACTTTTTTGTGTACCTGGTATGTACTGTTTTGTAGGTTTTGCTTTCAATGGAAATGTGAAACAGCAAGCATACACTTAAAAGGATTTACATTAAAGTGGATAAAAACTAAACAAAAAGTGATGCACTAAGTGCTGATTTGCATGTTATTAGCCAGACTCCGTCCCTGCAGTGGAGGCTGTATGATTAAAAGAATAGGCAGGTTTTGTGGATCTACCTGAGACATCTAAATGTGTTTATACTGTATAAGTGTTCTTTATCATTACTGTACTCTACGCAGTGAAGGTTGTTTGTCACTTTTTTATTCATATAATATAGTACCATAGTCCATTTACAAATCATGGTAAATTCTTTAATACAGTATTTTAGCTATAACATTTATTATTTTTTATAGATATGGTAATGATTTTCCCTGACCCATGCAAATATTCAATGTTGGAATAAAATACATATCAATGTTAGTGAGAGTTACTAGTCAAAATACATCTCTATATTTAGCAGCATTCAATTTACACTTTATTACCAATCTGAGTAACTGACATAAAGAAAAGAGCTTGGAAGAAATTCTTATGCATGTTGCATTTCATTTCCTTTCATTCCATTTGTTTCAGAATACATTTCCTAAAACTGAATTCTAACTGAAATTGGTAATAAACAGCATAATGGTCTTTTATTCTTGTTATCTAGTACAGCCCCATGTCACCAATAGTCACAATAATTTAATAATGTCAGTTCAATGCAGAAAATTGGAAACACTATATTAAGCATAGACTTCTGTGATGGATTTTTCTGGTTATTGAATTGTGCTATGAGAAAGCTAATACCAGTCACTGTTGGATTAACTTTAATCATTTGGGTTCCCCATTATGTAGCTGTGGATAGGAGATAGTTAACTGAGAACATAATGAAGAATCTTACATACATACAGATGCAGCGGTCGTTATTTGAACATTTCACGCGTTGTTTACCTCGGAATACCCATGTCATGCCGTGTGATTTCTTCCAACCTTACCGCCTAACACGCGAGTGCAGAAAATGGCATTTTAGTGTTCTGGTTTTTAAACATCTGAAATTGACACAGTAGCACAGTAGCACAGTAGCACAGTACTGTAAACATTACAATTCATACATTCATTTCTGCCACGGATACGCAAATAATTGCACCCAAAGAAACAGAATCCATGAAATTCAAACAAAGCAACTGCGATAAACACGTGTGCCTGGTTTGATTGGCCGCGTGAATGCTGCGTGGAATACAGTAGAGCACACGAAAACGGCTCAGTGAAATGTTCAAATAACGGCCACTGCATCTGTATATCTATGCTGTTATTCTGCTTACTCAGCATACATTGTTAAACTTTAAACTGTTATAGACATAGCAGATATCAAGCCATCTACCATATTATCCTCGCCATATTTGCATGCAAATTGACCTCCATAACTCACAACCAGGTCATGGATCATATTTGCAAACTCAGTTGGACACCATCCCTCAATTCTATCATGATTAGCAGTATCTGTAGGTTGCAATCCTGGATCAAATACCTTAATTGATTTATTTTTTTTAAAACATTCATATTCACCAAGCCCTAACGATCCCGCAATGCAGATGGAAATATGTTGTTTTAAAATGATTCTCCACTACTAAGATAGTTACCATGCCAAAAGAATCTTATACTAATTACACCGCAATTGGACATCTCTAGAACTCTGGATCCATAATGCAATCCACATGAGACTAGGAGCTTGCAGCTGTGTTGAATCTCTTCTCTTGATCCAGCACTTGTTCTTAGAATTTAAAACAGCTTGCAGTCCCAGGAATAGCCACCGGTACAAACCCTCAATAATGTAGGAGACTAATGCTGTGGTCTATTAGCAATAAATCAAGTGACAATCTGGATGCTGACACACCCAGTCAACTAGGAGTTTGTAGGAGAAATAAAAAAGCAGATTCCATTTTTAACAGAGACAACGGTCTATTCTGAAGATGCACAAGACCTTAAAACACATTTATTTTGATTTAGAAAAAAAAATATAGCCCAAGATCTTAGAATATGGTGGGATATTATAACATTAGAAAATGATCATAAAAATATAAGGAGACTACGGGGACTCAGAATGACAAAATAACCCACCTTTGGCTTTGAAGATAAAGACTCTGAGAAACAGTGGAACCTTATCCTAGATCAATGTTCATTTAAATTAGTTGAACTTATCATACAACACAAACTAAAAGAAAAGATAACAGCAGAAAAACAAGTTAAGGAACTTCAAACGAAACTACAAGTATTTACACATATTGATAAATTTAAGGATATGGACGATAAATTGGCAGAGCGTATCAACAATTTGGAAAAAAAGGTATTATGTTAACTAAACAAAACAAATATGAACGTGATCGAATTGACTATAAAAAGAATCAGACATATATCTGGCAAAAACCACAGTCAATGAGATCATTTCCCCATAACAATTTTCAAAATAATAAATCTCCGAGACAAACTAAATCTATCTTAAGGAAATCTCAATAGCCAGGCTACAATACTGGAAGAAATGTGGACTCTGAATTATCTGATAATGAACTTGCACCGCTCAGTGTTTCTTTTTCAGAAAATGACTCTTTCACCTCTCTGGCAGGTGTGGCACGCCTCCCAGGAAGAGCACAATCCAATTACATTGCAACATCAAGACGTCCACCATCAAAAAACGACAAAGAAAGGGACTGAGATCAAAGACAAAATCGGTGGGTCGCACCAGCAAAGAAGAGGAGGTTCTGACAATAGAAAATACTAATGTAATCAATATCTCTATATACTGTATACTTTGACTCAAGCGGACCTTAAATTGAATTTTGGTCTCACTTTTGAACCAGACAAAAACTTTAATCTCTTCTCAACTTTAGTTGATCAATACAAATTCACTCATAAATTTAAACTCAAGAGATTTTTTAAACAAAAATAAGACAATAGCAATGTTTCTATACTAAAGAATGCAAATACCAACATCCAATGAGATCAAGAAACAGTGCCAATATTTGATACAACTAGATATTTGACCTTTGAAGATCAATGTCACATTCAATACCTGACTGAATACTTGATGATCAATTAGACCAACGAGATCCACTTACCTCTTTCCTTGGAAGGTTACAAGTCTGAGGAACACATCAAAATGCTGCCCAGTTTTTATGAGAGGCAGTGCTATTGATGTTTTCCAGAGCGCTATCGAAAGAGATCTATTACACCTCTCAAAGTGTATCCATACCACAGTGAATACTAGACATCAAAACAATTTGACTTTGAAGCAACGTAATGCCATTATCATTATATTCTGTAATGCTTGCGCTGCCCACGAGCAAGACAGGACCCCGGTACTGAAGTGGGGAAGTAGCAAACCACACACCCACAGCAGCGGAAGTATTCCTGGCAGGCGGATTGTCAAACGTAGCCGGGTTAGTTGATACTTGCCGAGGTCTTGGAGTATAGAGTTCAGAATAGTCAAAGTCCGTTGCCATCGTCTGGTGTTGGAGAGGTCAGAATAGTAGATGTCTGTATAGCCGTGGTCTGGGTTGGAGAGATCAGCAGAGTCAAGGGCAAGCCAGGGTCAATAGCCAGAGAGATTCCAAAGACAAGCCGGGTCGGTACACGAAGGGTTAACGGCAAGAAAACACAGGACAAGGAGCAAGGCACAACAGATGTTGGAGCTCAAGGCTACAAGGAGTTATGCTCAGCAATGTGGAAAAAGAACTGCAGGGTATTTAACAGGAACACGAACCAGTAGCAAGGGAGGTGGAGCTGTCACGCCTGTATGCCCGCAGACCAACCTAGACCCCAGTACTGAGGTGGGAACGGTATGATACCACACACCCACAGCAGTGGGAGCAAGCCCGGAGTGTGGTATAGCGTTGCTGGGCCTGTTGGAAGAGTTGTTAGTGTATACTTGCAACGCTTGGGGAATGTCCGTGAGAATAGTCGTGTCCGTTTGCCAATGTTCAGGGATCCAGAGGGTAGAATTGTCAGAGGGCAAGCCAGGTCCTAGGAAGCCAGAGGTCAGCGGAGTCGTATGCGTAGCAGGGTTCAAAGGGATACCAGAGAGCAGAGTAGTCAGGGTAAGCAGCGGTCAAAGCCAGGGAAATCCAAAGTAACACAGGAGCAGGTAATCACAGGAGCACAGAGGGAGCACAGCATAGGTCGGTACACACAGGGAAACAGGAACTATGCAGAGCGAGGAAGAGGTGGACAGACAGGGATTATAAGGGAATGTGCACCAACGACAGAGAGGGGAGGAGTAGAGAGAGAAGTGGGTCTATTTTGATCTGGTTTAAAACTGATTGTCCGGCAAAGCCGGCCAATTCAGTTGAACAGCAATTCTACTTGTTGCCAAGTAGAACAAAGAAAAACCAGTCAAACAAATATTCAAAAGAAGACCAACAAGTGCACTGTTGAAGTGCACTTAAAGCAGAAGGGTTAACTCTAAAGAACCCTTGATGGGGGATACCGAGCAGAGCACCCCGCCTAACGTCCACTGGGAGGCAAACTCTGAAACCCTCCCAGTACACTCGGCGTACGAGTACTCTGCCCGAATACGGGAGTGCACCAGCGCCCGGAACATGGCCACGATGTTTGTTGGGACCCCCCCTCCAAAACCTGCTTCCTGGTTTTACAAATGGCTACCTTAGCCAATGCCAGGAGCAGGTTGACCAGGAGATCCCTAGGCTTATCGTTCCGGGACACTGGGCACCCAAAAATAAAAAGATGAGGGGAGAAGTGTAGCCAGAACTGCAGGAGAAGGCTCTTCAAGAAGGAAAAGTGGGGCTGCAGTCTGGCGCAACTCAAATAAATGTGATATACGGATTCCCGCTCGCCACAAAAGGGACAGGCGGCGGGGGAGTCCATGAAGTGTGCCAAGTACTCTCCTGTGCTCAGTGCACCGTGGAGGACCCTCCAACTCAAATCCCCGGCGGGACGGGGAACCAAACCTGAATAGAGTTCCTTCCACCGGGGTCTCTCGCCCTCGTTCGCAGGAAATACCCGCCTCCAAATAATATCATGGCGGGTGACAAGGGCGAGGTAGTGCACTATATGGAGCACTAGAGAATACAGGACTTTCCTCGGCATGCCGCGGATAAACATGCCGGGGACATATCCCCCAACCTGCTGAGGTTGGGGGAGAGGAGCCTGACGGGGTTGCCGTGGCTTTGGTTCCACGCAAAGATCCGGAGAGCTGAAGTTGATAGGTTGACAAGGCTCTCCGGTCTGCAATAACCCCTCAATGAAGGTGCGTGAGTAGGGGTGGATGGCATCTTTAATCTCCCGGATCAAACGATGAGGGACGCGGGCAGTACGCAGACCCATACGGGGCGCGAGAACCTCTGCCCTAACCCAGTCTCGCCGCTCAAAGTCCAGGAGATCCCCGACTCTGGTCACCTGTGCCAGGATTAGCCGGCAGCAAATAGGGGGTGAATCCAACATCCGAGCCCCCACTGCCAGATTATACAGCAGGGGCTCGACGAGGAAATCAACCCCCACCGCCTGTTCCTTCCTGGTCGCGGAGACCAGTTTCCAGGCCTTAAGTAAGTCCCGGTAGTATGCCGGCAGCTCTGAGAGGTCTCTACCTAAACCCTCGGGCCTGATGATAAACAGTTGCCGGTCATACCTCATATTGCGCAGCTGGCGAAAGAAACTGGTTGCCAGCTGGCACCACTGCGGAGACGGATCTGCGAATAGGTATCTCTGCAGGTATTGGAGGCGGAAAGTGTGTAACTGGGAGCGGATACACACCACTCCCTGTCCACCCTACTCCAAAGGAAGGCACGCAACTCCCGCAGAGACCCAATGCTTCCCCATCCAGAGAAAATCCATCAACCACCTCTGGATCTTGTTGATAAATTCAGGGGTCGGACCCATGGCTATCAGCCGGTGCCATAGCTGACTGGCCACCAGCTGGTTGATCACCAGGGTTCTTCCCCTGAGGGAAAGCATTCTCGACAGATACACCCAAGACCCCAGACGAGCAATGACTCGTTCCTCAAGATCACTGAAGTTTTCTGGGGCCGGGTTCTCCGCAGCAGACAGGTAGACTCCCAGATATTTGAGAGTATCGCTCCCACACGAGACATTATGAAACATGGGGGGCAAAGAGTCCACCTGTAAGGGACCCACCAAAATGCCGGAGCACTTAGACCAGTTTATCCGAGCAGGAGAGGCCGCGGTGTAGACCTCTTGGCACGCTTGCGCCCGCTCTAGATCATCTAGGTCCTGGGCCACGAGGAGCATGTCATCGGCATAAGCCGACAGGACTACCCGCATGTCGGGCTCCCACAGCACCAGCCCGGTGAGCCTCCTCCTCAGTAGGCAGAGGAAGGGCTCAATGGCCAGCACGTACAGTTGCCCAGACAGGGGGCACCCTTGACGTACTCCCTGACCAAACACAAAAGGTGCCGTCAGGGACCAATTGATCTTCACCAGACACTCTGTACTCTGATGCGTACAGCATCTGGAGAAAGCCCACAAATTGTGGGCCGAAGCCAAACTCCCGCAAGGTCTGCATGAGGTAACGGTGATCCACCCTGTCAAACGCCTTCTCCTGATCTGGGGACAGGAGGGCGAGTGACAGACCAGTCCTCTGCGCGTGATGTAGCAGGTCCCGGACCAGAAAAATGTTGTCATGAATACTCCGGCCCGGGACAGTATAGGACTGGTCGGGGTGAATCACCTCTGCCAGCACTGACTTGAGCCTCAGCGAGAGCGCTTTGACTATGATCTTATAGTCCGTGCTTAGCAGTGAGACCGGTCGCCAGTTAGAGATCTGGCGGAGATCCCCCTTCTTCGGCAGCAAAGACAGTATTGCCCGCCGACACGAAAGGGGCATCTCACCGGTCTTCAGGGCTTCGGCCAGAACCTCAGTTAAATCAGGTCCCAGCATCTCCCAGAAAAACCGGAAGAACTCCACAGTCAGCCTGTCTAGCCCCGGCGTTTTTCCGTGGGAGAGCTTGGCTAGAGTCAAAGGTAACTCAAGCCGCTCCATTTCACCCTCGCCGACCGTGGGAAGCCCCTCCCATAAGACCCTGCATGCGTCTGGCTGGATGGACTACGGAGAGAAAAGGTCTAAGTAGAATCTCCGGGTTCTGTCCCGGATGCTCTCCGGGTCAGTCAGAGGGGTACCGTCTTCTGCTAGCAAGCAGGTGATATGTTTACGATTTCCCCTCTTTTTCTCCAGCGCATAGAAGAGGCGCGACCCGCGACCCATCTCCCGAAGGAAGTGGATGCGGGATCGCACATACGCCCCCCGAGCTCTCCGATCTTCCAAGTCCCGGAGAGCGCAATTCCTCTCCACGTACGCACACTGCAGGTATTGGTCTCCTGCCACAGACAGCCGCTTCTCGTGATCGAGCACCTCTTCCCTAAGGGCCTCGATCACAGCATCGCGACGCCTGCTGGCACCTTTGGTGTACTCCTGACAAACGAGGCGCAGATGAACCTTGCCCACGTCCCACTACTGCTCTAACGTGGCAAAGTCTAATCTGCAACCTCTCCAGGCCATCCAAAAGTCTCGGACCGACGTTGCAAACCCCTTGTCTTCCAACAACGTATTGTTGAAGTGCCAATAGGCGGCCTAGGGCACTGCTGGTAGTAGAGCCACAGTCATGGACGCCCAATTGTGGTCCGAAAACGGCGCCAGCCTAATGGTACTGGACTGGGCTCGTGACAGGCTGTGGCTGGATATATACAGCCTGTCGATCCGGGACCAGGACATCCGTTCACCCCTAAACACCCTAACATGGGTGAACTCAGTGGATGCCTCGGGATGTTGTTCTCGCCAGACGTCTACCAAGGAGTAGCGGGTGATGACCTCCCGCAAGGCCGACGCAGAACACGGGTGTGGCTCCGGGCCATTTTGGTCTTTCAGAGCCTCGAGGGTGCAGTTGAAATCACCTCCGAGCACCACGTGTTCGTCCGCGTCCACTGTCTCCAGGTATTCAGACATTCTGATGAAGAACTGCCTTCTCAGGGGTCCGGGGGCAGGAGCATACACGTTCAAGAAATTAAACGTGTAGTCCTCGTGCCGGACCCTGAGATGCAACAGGCGACCTGGAACAACAGTTTTGGCAAGCAGTAGCTCTAGGTGAAAGGACTCAGAGAACAGTGTCACCACCCCACTAGATGACGAAGTGAGGTGGCTGAAGAAGACCTTGCCTCGCCACTCCAGATACCAGCTGGCTTCAGCCTCTGGAGTGGTATGGGTTTCCTGCAGGAAACTCACAGAATACTTTCCTTCTGTAAAAAGGAGAGTACCTGGAACCTGCGAAACCCGTCCTTACAGCCATTCACGTTAAGTGTACCGATGCTCAAATCCATTGGTAATCAGGAGTTTTGCTTTCCACAGGCGCTCAGGGAGCTACACCCCAAGAAGCCTTTATGTGGTCTCGCATCAATTTATGAAATTTCAGGACACGAAGATGATAGGCCCAGAGATTTTGGCCTTGTGGTTAGCCCTGATGTATACTCAGAGAGAGTGGAAAATGACCGAGGCATCCTTCCACCTTTTAAGGGCCAACTGCACCTTCGTGGTTCCATGTTTGCAGAGGGTATCCTCCAGGAAATCATCTAGCTCCTGGTCAGGGATCATGGGGGTCAAAGAGTCCACCGCCACCGCGGCGCCAGAGGACTACTCACTGAGCCCCAACTCCCCTAGCTCCTCTTGACTGAAAAACTGAAGACCCCCGCCCTTCTCTGCGGGTGCCTTTCTCAGCCTTAAAGTGGGTCCCCTCCTCGGTGTTTCCACGAGGGGGTCCACTATATCCTCCACATCCAACCCCGGGGTGGGATGTTCAGGGGTAGCTGGTGGCGGTATGGCAGAGGTAGCGGTCTCCCTAGTGTCCTCGGGGGCCAACGAGGCACACAGTGCCCTCCTGGTCTCCTCTACCACCATGCGAACAAACGGGATGCCACGGGCGTTCGCATTAATCGCGGGAGGGCACTTTTCAGCAAGTACCTCATAGGGAGGGTCCAGCCCAGCAGTTGCCTCCAACAAAGTGCCCGACCAAAACTCCTCACCAGGAGAGCTCACATCTGGCATCTCCCAGATGCAAAATGAAGTGCTCGCTAAAACACCCTCACCCACACCCGCCTCCCCCGCTCCATCCTCCAAACCCTAGCCCATCCCCTTCTTCCGGTGACACAAACCAGGGCTCAGCCTCAGGTGTGCCACCCGAAGGCGGCACAGCCGTTGGGGGATCCTGGCCGACCTCCGAGTCCCCGAAGACAACTGTGTCCGGCGCGGCAGATTCACCGAAACACAAGTCCCCGGGGGATGTTCTCCAACTGGGAGGGGTGTTGGAAGGCTCCCCAATGTCCATTTCTAGGAGCAAAGCCTCATGATGTTGAGCACTTTGATCTTCCACCCCAAGGACGCTGGGTACCTCCTCCTGCATTCCCTCCAGATCTTCGAGGGTGGGACTGCATATTTATGGGGTCTGGCTTACACTGGCTAATCCTAACCTGTGACCCGGACAGGGCCACCCTGTGTGGAATTGATGTTGCATTCCGCTTCGGAGACTTCTGAGGGTGAACGTAATACGGTTCACCCTCCTCGCGCTCCTCAATCACCCTCTTGTTCTTAGTTTTTGCTTTCCTTTTCCTGGGGATTGATTCCCCAAAAAAGGGTACCGCCACCTCCTCAGCGGGAGCCTTCCACCGCTTCCCCGCACCCTGTACGGTGCTTACATTGGAGGTAGGGTGCTCCTGGGGGGAGACAGCGACAACAGAGGGTGTCTTCTTCAGGGTGACTCTTTTCTTCTCCGTCTTTTTCCTGGGGAGAAGTGCAGACGTTCCCGCCCGAGATGGGGCAGCGACATCTCCTTTGGTCCCAGGGGGGACCTGGGCCCCTGAGGGCTTCGCCGCGGTGGGCGCAGCAGTACAGGGTGTCTCCTCCTGGGGGGGGGACAGTGACAACAGAGGGTGGCAGCTCCAGGGCGACCCCCTCACCCTCTCTCCGCTCCCTGGGGAGAGGTGCAGATGTCACTGCTCGAGACGGGGCAGCGACATCTCCTATAGTCCAAGGGGGGGCCTGGGCCCCCGAGGGCCCTGCCCCGGTGGGTGCAGTGGCACAGGGTGTCTCCTCCCATGGGGGGACAGCGACAACAGAGGGTGGCCACTCCAGGGCGACCCCCTCCCTCCGCTCCCCGGGGAGAGGTGCAGATGTCACTGCTCGAGATGGGGCAGCGACATCTCCTGTGGTCCCAGGGTGACCTGGGCCCCCGAGGACCCCTCTGTGGTGGGCGCAGATGTCACTGTTCGAGATGGGACAGCGACATCTCCTGCAGTCCCAGGGGGGCCTGGGCCCCCGAGGGCCCCGCTGTGGTGGGCGCAGACGTCACTGTTCGAGGAGGGACAGCGACATCTCCTGCGGTCCCAGAGGGGACCTGGGCCCTCGAGGGTTTTTCCTTCTCCCTCTGTTCTTTGGGGAGAGGTACAGACGTCACTGTTCGGGATAGGACAGCGACATCTCTTGCGGTCCCTGGAGGGACCTGGGCCCTCGAGGGCCCCCGCTGTGGTGGGCACAGCGGCACCGGGTGTCTTGGGAGAGGCAGGGGCGGGTGCAGGAGCTGAAGTGGGATTTCTATTCCCTTTGGCGCAACTCCTAGGAGTGTGCCCCAGCTCCTTGCACAAATAGCACCTTACCCCCTCCATGCCATAGTACACGGTGTATGTTATGCCCTCGTAGGGCACCCCAAAAGAACCCTCCACAGATTCTGTGCTCCCCGGCAGCAGCACTTGTACCTGCCGCCTAAATGAGAGCACGTGCCTCAGCATTCTATCCCTGCAGCCCAGCGGAATTTTTGTTATGGGAGATTTAATATCTCCCAGGGCTTTCAGGCGTGGGCCCATGAGGCTGTCTGGGATGAAGGGGGGCACATTGGACAGGATGATTTTTGTGCCTAACCCCTCATGGGTTCTATGCGGATGTAGATGCCCCCTACACTGATGCCTTTCAGGGTGTGGGTGGCAACCAGCGTACGGAGGAAGAAAATGCCCCTCCCATACATCTTGCTGGCCGCCACCACAGCAGAGGGACCCACAACGTCTGCCACAGCCCTCACATAGATCTCCATGTTAAGGCCAGGTGACATTGGGCACCTCACCCCAAGCTTCCTGCTCACACCGGGCGTGGCCCCAGCGTTGTTGTTGCTGGGGTCAATGCCTGCAGCTGCCACCTGCGCCCATGTTGGAACTGGGACTGCAGGGTTTAAACTGACAACAGGAGCCGGGGGAGGTGTGGCCAGGGCACTGGATGTACCAAGCCTAGGGCTGTGGTTATTGATCCTAGGGGCCCCAGTTTTTGGAGTCCGATGTCCAAGTGTGGCCCCCGTTGCTGCACAAGTCCTATTCCCCCCAGGCATGATGAAATAAGCCTCTAAGTAAGGGGAGGAAATAGTGCTTAGGGAGAGAGATGCAGAGAGGAAACTGTCCCTTTAAGAACCAATTAACTATCTCTGCACAGGGAGGGGAAGAAAAACAGCTTTTAAAACCTGCTGTAATCTTCTCTTTTCGCCCCTTATTATTAAACTCTCTCTCTTACAAGAAACCACACCACAATATTGAAGGTCTTAAAGTAAGACACAGAGCTCCCAAAAATGCAAATGACAAAAGGAAATCAGGCTTAAATTAAGGTGAAATTAGACGTATAACAAAACAACCAGGGGGAGGGGAGGAGAGAGGGTTTGAGACTGCAGTTTCCAGCCAGCCACAGTGTAGCTTTGCTGGGTTGAATCCCTGCAGCTTCTGGGTGAAAACCAAAAACGGTTTTTAAACCTAAAATAGCACCCAAAACCCTCTAAAAACTCACAGTATACTCACAGTATACTCACAGTATACTCCCCCACAGATCCACAGCAAAATATACCAAATAAAGAAAGAATAAAGCTGATTCCTTACCAAATGCCTGGGAGCTCTTCACATATGCTTCTGAGTGAGAAGCAAGAGATAGGTCAGGGAGAGAAGAGGAGGAGACAGAAGGGGAAGTCAGGGGAATTGCCTGTACAGCTTGGGAGGCGGAGACAGGGGTAACCTGATAAGAAGAGTCTGTGCGCGCGCCCCCTGTATGCTGGGGATGCGCGCGCACAGGTTGCAACACAGGTGCGTCCCGCACGGAGCAGGGGAAGACCGCAGGAGGGGGACGGAGCAAAGAGGAGGGGACGCGCAGGCCGCGCGATGGCCAGCAAAGGCAGAGAGGAGCATGCACGCGCGTCCTCCATGGACCGAGGGGGTGCACGCACCGGACGCGTCACCAGCCGCGTGGAACGCCGCGCCGTGGGCACCACGCGAGGAGGAGGCAACGGGACGGATGGCACCACAGGGGAAGGTAAAGGAGCTACCGTGGGGGAGAGGGAGCGCGTGAGTATGCGGGACGTGCGGGGAACGCGCTGAGGCAAGGGGAGAGAGGTAGAAGGTGAAGGAGAGAGGTAGAAGGTGAAGGAGAGGAGTGGGAAGGAGTAGAAAGGGTAACAGGAGATGGGAGAGAGGGACAAGGAGAGGAAGGAATCTCCTGAGTCGTCACAGGAGCGGAGGCGCGGCCTCCGTGGAGGCAAGGATTGGCTGCAGGAGACAAGTGGGCTAAACGAGTACTTGCCATGCAGCTGGGGAGCAGTGCACGTCATCAGGCAGGATGACATTGTTGCATGTATTGGGATTCTTTTTGGTTAATCCTTTAGTAAATGCACCTCTCCCTTAGCCTCCTGCAATGTGGGAGGTTTTTAACCTTGTAGCCAGTTCTGTCTTTTTCCTAAGTACTTGTACATTGTTAGCCCATGCAATGCCAATGCAAAAATATGTATTATATCTCAAAACACTGATCTGATAGGATTTCTAGAAACACATTGATGAAAATATTAATTTTGGAAGTTTAAAATCCACATTTCCTAATAAGTCATTAGAGCACAGCAAGGAAAAAATCGGCACCATGCAGATTAAAGATTGAACATTTAATATAAGACTCAATTTTAATTGGTTATTAAAAGGAGATGTTCCACTGAAATTTTGTTATAAGAGAAATACATTTAGTGCTTAATTTAAAGATCACTGTGCTTTGACCTGCTACCTAACTACAGCTCTTTAAAAGAGCACCCTAATGAGAGATGGATGCATAATTAAAGAGCACCACCAGGGTAGGAAGCACGGTGCATTGTTCTATAATGCAGACAGTCATTTTCTCCAGTGAAGGTCTTAATATTTAACTACTGTATTATATCTAAGACATGAGAACATGTAGGTTTTGTTCCCTTTGTTAGAAGATGTAGGTATTTTTCTGGTTCATAATACAGTCATATAACTATTTAATGATCTCCAGATCATTTATGCATATATCTGAATACAAAAAAATGTGTTACTGTAAGTAATTATGTTAGACATTTTATGATATTGAATAACGCAATATCAAGAACAACTCAAATCAAACAAGGTCATTTTTAGTAAGTAATTAGGAATATATTTTAAAACAACTAACAGTCCCAAAATACCATACACAGCCTTGCTGGATGTGTGTACATTATTTTACAGCTTTTAAAAAATAATTATATATATATATATATATATATATATATATATATATATATATATATAATATATATATATATATATATATATATATATATATATATATATATTTATATATATTATATTATGCAAATGATCGTCTAGCAAGTTGGTTGCATTTTCACCATTGCCCATCAGTGATATTAACAAACAGATAATACATTTCAGGTGGATGCAATTTTAATGGTTCTTTTATAAGTACATTTTCCTTGTGTTCCTTTGCATTATTGGTGCATTTGCTCTTACACATGACCTAATGTATTATTAAACAAATACAGTACACAACATTCAACAGTTTTATATGCTGCAAGCAGATTATTCATTAAGTTGTGATAGTGCTGATCAGGGCAGTTATTATGTTTTTGCTGGTAGCTCATGAGTGCCTGACTTACTTATCCCCTCTCCCATCCCCTCTCTTCCCTCCGTGCCATGGAAAGGTATCGAAAGATAAAACCACAGTTACTGCATTTCCAGAAAATGGAAAGTTCCTGTGAGTTCATAGAGATTAATATTAAAAGCCCCTGAACTCACCCACCACTAATGTCAATGCCTCATACTGTAAATGATATATTCACATAACAACACGGTTTTATAACCTATAAGCCTGTTTACTCTCTTTCTGTTTTAAGTTGATATGAATAATAGATCATGCACCATTTTAGTAGCTCTTCTTTGTTCAATATGCATCCAACAACCATAGGACCGAATCCCAAATATTGCAGCTTGGTCATCTACGTAGGACCATGTAAAAGGATTGACTAAAATCTAGGTAAGCTACATACTGTATACTGCTTCACCCTGAGAAAATCGGATTTGCTTGGCATAATCTCCTACCAGTATATTCATGCTACCTATGTTCTTGAAAATGGCTGGATTTTATATACTGTATTTAAAAGTTATTTCTAAGAAAAACCTGTCCAATTCCTCTTCCTGTCCTGATGCCTTCAGATGATTCGATCACTCCAAGAAGAATAACAACCATTTGTATTACCAGTTTCTAGGGTGACCTAAAGTGTCTCTGTGTTTTCTCCAGTCCCTTGTAATAAGGTAGCTATTACAGTTACAGGTGGGCGAATCCGGACAAATCCGTTTCCTGGATTTTCCTCCAAAAATCCGTTTCGCGGTTTCAAATCAGCAAACGGATTTGGTTGGTTTTAATCCATGTGGATTCATCAAAAAACACCATTGGACACAACCTGTGACTGGATTTGTAGAATCCAATCCGTGGAATAAGCAATCCATTGGTTGATTCTTAAGAATCCGCGGATTGGATTCTGCAAATCCATCCATGGGTTGCGGAATCCGAGGAGTGTATTGATGATCATAATAAAAATCTACAAAATGCAAATCACCCTTTTTGAGATTGATCCACTGAAATCCGTGGACCAAAGGAACCGGCACATTCGCTGCGGATCCAAATTCTTCCAAAAATGTTGCCCATATTTCTAATTAAAGTATGTTGTTCTACACACAGAGAAACTCCTCCTTTCTTCCTGCACTATCCTTGATAAATAGAGAATAACCTATCTTGGTCTCAGTCCTGATCTTCTTGATACTACACTACAACTCAGTAATAGCCACAATGTCCATATTATTCCATGTATTTACTTCAATAATTTCTGAGATTTTGCAGGTACAGTACTCTGTATCTAAAACTATAAGCATTTTGCACATAGCCTTCAGATTTATGCCATATAATTTCCTAAAAGAACGTATTTCTTCCAGACCCTTCAATTTTTCTGTATTATTGAGCCGTTGTCTATTTAATCTATTTTCTATTATTGTGGAAGTGTTTCCCACCACAAGGTCCCGCCCAAAGACTTCCTCTCCTTCCATCGAGGGCAATTGGAATTATCTTGACATTTAACTTCTCAGCTAGTTAAGATGCTTTACTAGCAATTATAGGCAAAACCCGTGTTTTTTAACCAGGGTTTCTTGGAAGTCTTGGCTCACTGGGCATCCCTAAAGGGTTCCATTCAATTTTCTACTCATTTGAAAATTGTATCAAATACATGTAGCCCCTTTACCCTAACGTAAGTGATATTTGGTCTGCTACTAGTGTTTTGGTGTAGAATGGTGCATACCTGCAGCTCAGCATCATATTCGGGTTGGAGGTCTTAGCGCACACGGAAGGGGTCTCGGCAGGTACCTCGTAGATGTCACCAGCCTCATCCTTTGATTCACCGACGGCACTCATTTCTTTAGGATTCTCCATGTTGGAGTAGTTTACCGGAGCGGCAGCAGAGCACACCTCACAGTGCGCGTATGGGGCTTCTCCACGGGGCTCGGATGGTAGACTGTTTGGCACTGGCATCACAGAAGACATGGTAGGACACAGCTCCGGTGGTGGGCATTGGGCATGTTCTAGAAGGCACTCACCCAGGCTGTAGGGCCCAGAAGGGAACCTTCTTTCCGCCCCACGTGGCGCACCAAATGGAGCTCCATGGTAAAGTCCGTTTCTGGTAATCCGCTACTCTTTGCAGGTCTGGATAAAACAGTTCATATTTCATGGCTAGGTAAGGATTGGTGGCGTCACCGGCGGATCCCTGAGCCAGCGCGGTCAGCTTGCGCACCAACGTGTAGAGCGTCTGCAGCTTTTCTGTGGTCATGGTGGGGTTAGGCCAGAAGATGGTTTAGGCCGCATGAATGGTACATGAGAGATCGGGCAACTCCCCAATTCCTGGAGATGTCCACCCGGATTGTTGCACAGAGGGCAAACTCCTAGCAAGAGAGTTCCATCTTTGTCCTTGATTACCAGGACTCCTACGGTCAGCTCATAGACTTGATAATCTCTTCCATAATGGAGTATGTAAGCAGCTCTGCATACACGACTGCAGCTGTTGAAGTACACGTGCATCTGGCTCCTCACATCCTGTTTGCTCTATATAGGAACACCTATCCTCCCTCTGGTGAACCTGATAGTCCAATCCCAGAGGAGAACGAAAGCAGGGTTTCAGCAGTTCGCACCGATTTCTGCAAACTGAATGCCAGCCAAAGCTTGCAACTGCAGGCAAATTTCAAAAAACACCATGTGGCTTCCCTGGTGTGGCAGGAATTGACATTTTGAGGTAGTTAAACGGACCATGCGGCTCCCAGTTATCTGGAACCACCATTTTGTAATCCACACGGCTATAGGTACTTTCTCTGTAGGGAAGCATCCCCCTGGCAGGCAAAACCCCCAAGAAGCACATTACATTTGTAACAAACAGTCCAGTTCCCTGGATATTTCGTACTTGGAACTTGCTACTAGTAAAGTGGTAACCACTCAAACGAAATGTCCTGGGCAATCTCGACCTACAATCTCAGTCCCCCTTTCCTCGGATGATATCTATCATTACTCTTACGCCACCCTGTCTGAACCCTGACACCCTAGTCTCCTTCAGGGGCTCCTGGCCCGCAGCAACTGGACACCCCTTCCAGACGCCCTATGTGCCAGCCCGCAGGGTGACTTAGAACAGGCCCTGTAGCTTCTTGTCCCAACCAAAATATCCTTTCAGGGCAGAGCAGGCTGCAGCTGCTGGCAGATATGATAATCCCCTTCACACCACACCTGTCCACCTCTCATCCTTCAGTACTGGAACTGTAAATGCACTTTCTTTCTATGGTTTCTTCTGCTGGTAAACCTGTCCTATGAGAATGTGATCTCAGCAGTGCCACCATTTGTAGCCACTTTACCCTCACCCTAAGGGAGATTTGGTCTGCTACTAGTGTTTTTGTGTAGAATGGTGCATACCTGTGAGGTAACAGGAGAGCTGAGCACTTCCACGGTGGTGTGGGGAATCATCAGGACAGGATTTACAGGGTACCTTTGTTCATTTGTTGCAGTGCCTCCAGTCAGCGTGGATCCTCTGGATAGTAGGATGTTCCAGACTGATACCTTTCTTTAGCCCAAGACAGTGAATCGCACTGGTATATGGTTCCATGGTATTTATTTCAGTGTTTAGGATCTTACACAGCAGGTACATCACTTTACTTGCTTCCCCTAAGAAGGTCACTTGAAGGCATGAGTCCCATCCAAGCTTCCTCCTTCATGGTGCTCCTCCTAATGCCCCCTTATGGGACACAGGGAAGTTGTTGCTCACTCCAAAGAGGGAGGAAAGAGACACACCCACTTTTGGGAGAGAGACAGTTTTTATAACCTGGGGGTGGTCTTATAAACCTTCCTCATAACAGAGCAGGTCTGATACTGACAGGTCATCATAATCCAGCATGACACCCAGCCAGTACCTCCCCCAGGCTTACACTCTATGGCTGTTGCTAGGCCCGACCTTAGTTACAGCTACTGCATCTAAGGCTGTAATAGAAAACAAGGCCTTATGGAGGAATTAACCCTTCCACTGCCTGTACCTAACAGGGCTTACACTGGTAGGGCCCAGGGAAATAAATAGCGGCCGGAGGCTAGGCTACATACAGAAGAATTAAAAATGCATCTGATCTTAGTGGCGCTATTAGAGAGGTTTGGGGGTTGCAATGCATTTGATCTCAGACACACTATTAGTGAGAATTTTGGTTCCTTACAATGCAGCTGATCTCAGACATGTTATTAGTGAGGGTTGGGGGGTCCTTACAATGCATCTGATCCCAGACGCACTATTAAGGAGAGTTGGGGGTTCCTCAGAATTTCACTTAGGGTTCCTTAACCAAAAAAAGGTTGGAAAGCACTGGGCTAAACTGTTAAAATTCCGGGAATTATCCATTCAGAAATGGCCTGGAATTGTTGGCACTTTGCTAAGTTTTTCAGCCAACCAGCTTTGAGTTCTCATACACACTGAGTGAGGGCAGCTCTCAGATGGGAAGGTGATTGGACTGCAGGCACCAGCAAGGCACTGACAATTCCCCCACCATGGCTGCAAAGAGCGCCTCACAGAAGACAATGAGTTTACAGAGGGAGGCTGAATTGTGTGATTGTGTACAGAGGGTGGGGGGCTGCATTGTGTGTTTGTGTGTACAGAGAGGGTCTGCATTTTGTGTTTATGTGTACATAGAGGGACCTGCAGTGTGTTTTTGTGTGTACAGAGTGGAGTATGGGGGGTGTGGATGGGGGGTTAGTTGCAGAGTTTGTGTGTGTTGAAGGGGGCTTCATTAAGTGTTTGTGTACATACAGAGGGCCTGCGGGGTGTGTGTGCGCATATAGAGATGGGCTTGAGTGTATTTACAATTTTATTTTAATAATCAAGTACAGTAAAAGCACAAAACATGTATAATATCACGTTGATAAAAAAAATCTATATAACTGTACAAAAATGTCTATCTTTTTAACGAAATATAAAAAATAAAAAAAAGCCTGCATTTAGCCTATAATACTGTAGTAATAATACCCTCAGAGCAGGGCATTACTGGTCAATAAGATAAACTATTTTGTTTTTGTATCTTGAAGAGAATCTATTTTGTTTTGTGTGCTGTATGGTTTTTTTTTTTAACTTCAGTTTTATTGAGTTTTTGTTGACAAAACATGGAGCCACATAAAAATACATGTAAACATTTTTTCTTCATCAAATTATCTATGACACCAACTCCATGTCTATACAACATTCCATGTCACACAACAAATAACAGACAAGGGAAGGGGAAGACAAGGGAAGGGTGGGGTTAGGTGGTTGCTGTGGTGTAACGCACTTCCTTGCTCGGTTATTCTCGACTCGACTTCCTCTGAGCCCACTTGTGGGCTCTCTCCTTTCTTTCTTTGTTACTGGGGGAGCATCTTCTCTTACTCTCTGGTAAGGGGGGCCTAAACTTGTGTTTGTCGGACTTGTATCCCTAACCGTCGCTACTCATTCGAGGGGAACTCATTTACCTACTATCAAAGCCAAATAGTGGCATTGCTCACCACTTGTAGATCTGTCTGAGCCAACCAAAGCGTCCAGACCTTTTGGAAATTTGGGCCAGTGTCGTTGACCAAACTTGTCAACTTCTCCATCTGGCAAACAAACCACATTCTATTCCTGATTTTTTTCTATTGATGGAATTGCATTCTGTTTCCACAACGCTGCAGTCTCGCATCTCATTGCTGTTGCAAAATGTGCTATTAAATTATTGCCTGCTCTGGACACTTCCTGAGTCGGTTTGTTCAACAGAAATAACCACGGGTCCAGCTGAATTTCGAGGCCCCAAATCCTCTGTATCCAATCTCGAATCTTCCTCCATAGGGGTGCAATTTGAGGACAAGACCACAGCATGTGCAACAGATCCCCTGTTTCCCCACACTGCCTGGGAGAGAGCGGGGAACACCCCAGAACAAATTTAGCTAATCTAACTGGGGTGAGATACCCTGTTTTTTAAGCCTCAATAAAGAAGCCTTATCAAGAGAACCCGCGTGTGTGGTTGCATGTACCCTGCAACAGGCCCCTATCTGCGATTGGGTGGGGGAAACACCGTTACACATATTAGATACAACTCGTTCCATCTCTAATATCCACCAATATTTTGAAAACATTATTTTTGTCTTTTGACCAAAACTATTATATCTAGTAATTAACATTGGATAAGAATGCGTAGTTTTGTGATCTTTATCGGAAAAGGCACATCACCATCTTTTACCTCCCTCTACTTACTTCATATTTTATTTTGTTTTTTTACTGTATTTTTATATGAAAGCAAGGATTCCTTACCTTGTTCCCTTGCACATTGCAAAAAAATTAAAATAAATATTATTCCAATACTGTATTGTGTGTATGTACTGTATAAATACTTAAAATGTGTTTGTATCGGATGATCAAAAACGAGCTTTATTATACTTGCTATACGAGACCAAGAAAGAAATGAGCAAATCCAAAACACCTGACAGTGGCGATTATTTCAGTAAGCAGGTCTCCAGGGAATGCAGTCCATGGCATTGTGGGTAGTTAACTAAGGAAAGCTTGAGACTTCCTGCTAGCACAGCATATATGGACAAGAAATATGCTGATCATGTTGTTGCAGATTAGGAACGGTCACGGCCCATTGTGACAAGTGTTGAATCAGTGCTCAGCTCCTTGTCCTCCGACCTCATGAGCGTTGTGTTCATCTTACAGGCCTCAAATACAGCAGTGGAAGAGACGTTTACTTAGACTTCTGCTTCATCTTTCGCGCTTCTGCCTGCGCATACGCTTCTTCCTCCACTTGGCTCTAATCTTGAGAAGTTAGGCCTTCCTAAAATGGCACCAGTGACAATATATAATATATAATAGAACATACTTTATATGACATGTATAAACTAAACATAAAATAACGAAATGGCAACAAAAGTTTAGTAAAGAGGTGAGAATGTCCCACAATGTCAGAAGAATTAAGATTCCATTGAAGATCCAGTGGACTTCCTTGTTTATAGTTGACCAAACTTCAATTGTGTACCATAAAGAAAACAAAGCAAAAAGGTGAATCTTCATAGTTTAGGAAACATGAAAACAATGTAATGCACGTAAAAGATAGGTAATGTACTTAGAAGAATATGCTAAAAGCATATACTGTAAAATCCTGACTTCGCTTAGTGCTATATTCACTGATAATTCATACCAAAGCCAAATTCTTATACAGACAGCGTATTGCAAAGATATTACAAACACTACAAACACTAATATTAATATTAAAAATACAATGAGGGATCCCTCAAAAATAGGGAACAAAAATTGCAGCGTTTTTTAGCAAGCAAAACATTTGATCTATATGAAATGATAATTTAATTAACAATATATCAAATAGTTTGTGATTTTCTTTAAAACATTTAAAGACCACATTATAATATGAATAAAAAATGTTTGCCAACTTTTTTTAAATTCATCAAGTTAAAAGTACATATAAAACAAAATCATTTCAGCATTCCAAACCACTAGGAAATATATTTTGAAATGTTGACATCTTTTTTGTTGCCAAAAAAAAGCTTACTCCAACATTTGCAGAAAAAGTAGAGATATGAAAAAAGCAGACAGAGCCCCAATACCAAATATCTAAGACTGGCACCTATGGTCTCAGTAGACCCTTTTTTTGGTCCTGTTAAAAGTACCTAATATTATTATCTGCTAATATTTCATCCACAGCTAGAAGTTGATATTATTCTTTTAATTAATGAATGACACCTTCACAAAATCCTCGAGCCATCTGCCATCAGTCAATAAATCCTCTTTAATTTCCATTAATTCTTATTAAAAAGATTGAGGTAAATCCATGCATCTGCTTGAGAGAAGCACCACACATGATGAGAGAAAGCATATGAAGGTTTTAATTTATCTGCGTGATTTTTGATTAGCAATAAAAAATGATGAGAATGTGCAGATGATAACACATACCAAGTTTGCTACATACACATATGCACTCAGTATTTCTTAAAGCTCTCATACAGGCAGGGCATGCACACATCCAGATCCAGCGGCCGTTATTCGAACAAATCACAGAGCAGTTTTCGTGTGCGTTGCTGTACTTCATGCGGCATTCACGCCGCTAGGCACCCCTGTGTTTACCGCGGTGGATCTGTTTAATTTAATGGTTTTGGATTTCTTTGGGTGCAATTCTTCACGTATCTGCCAGGTGACAGAAATTAATGAATTGTAATATGTACAGTACTGTGCTACTGTGTCAATTTGCAGGTGTTTAAAAATCAGATAAAAATAAAGTCTACCACAGTGGTCCATTGTGAGTCGACCTTGGTCCTTGACGACGCTGAAGACGTTATCAAATATAGGCGTTTCATAATAAAAACTTCTAAAACTCAATGCTCTGTGCTTTTTTCTACATTCCTACAGTATCCTTGCACAATTGATGACTGGACTGGACACCAGGTGTACACCGTACACGTATAAAAAAACCTGACTGTAGTTATGCATTTTTAATATGTTCTGCAATTAATGCTGCAGCAGATAACATGGCGACTGTAGCAGAAATATATGAATATTTCATTTAGATCTATGATTTTTACAAATTTTCACCTGACGTTCATGGGTGGAAGCGTTCGATAAGACAAACCTTAAGTAACGATCAGTGTTTTTTTCGCATCGACCCTGCACCCGGAGATAGAAGAGGGTATTGGGGTGTGGTCCCAGATTTTTACAGTATGTTTGATCATGGCAACTGCAAAAGGAGAAAGGTCGGTTTTAATCCATATAAAATTTGTCAATCCCAATTCAGCAATTGCCGGCAACAGCACCAGCACCGGCACCAGCTTGCAATAACAGTATGACCGTCAGTGAAAACCTGGTGAATGGCAATCCATGCTACCTGTCCCCACCTGAATACCTGCAAAATTTCCAGACTGAGCCTGATTTCACATACAGGTACCAGCAAGCTTGCGTGTACCAAAAAGATTTCCAGCTTCATCAGCTGTCAACTACAGGCGTAGCAGGCCTGCTGTCACCTATAATGCAGACTACGGGAGTGACAGTGACTCATCTCCACCCGTTTGGCAAAGTTTATAATGAAGGTAAATATAATGTACTACAGTATAATATACACTATACAGTACAGTATTAAGTATAAAACAGCAGATCAAGCTGCAGTGTTAAAAAAAAAATATTAAAAAACAAGAAGCAACGTTGTATTTTTGTATTACGCCTTTATTATCCTGTACAAATACAACACTTAATTCGTAAAAAATACTTTTGTTACTGTACAGTATGTGTGCTCATATTTTTAATCTGTGTATGGCTAATGAGCCTCAGAAAGGGCTTCATTCCCATGTACACTATACACTATGAACTCGTAACATTTATCTTCAAATTACAATTACAGACACTTGAAGTACTGTACTGTACGGCAATAAAAGACAGGTTGAATTGCTATTCCGTAGATTTTTAAGACAACAACTCGCGATTGACCCCTTGAGTTTCTCGACGGTATTGGAGACAATGCTAAAATGCAATTTTCTGCACACGATAAAAACACGAGTCAACACGCGTCTTAAGGCGGTAAGGTTGAAAGAAATCACGCACCATGACATGGGTAATCCGAGGTATACAACGCGTGAAGTGTTCAAATAACGGTCGCTGCATCTGTACAATACACACACTTTTTCCCTCTCAGTCTTTATCAGGTGTAGCCCTGTTCCTCCCCCCCCCCCTCTCTCTGGAAACATGTTGCTGCTACTGATCTCTGTAGTGCAGTCATACCTGTGAGGGTCCAGGAGAGCAGCATGTCTGCGATGTTGTGGGGTAACAGGACAGGCTTTAGGTGATCTTTAGATTCTTTCCATGTGGTGACAGCGCCTCCAGTCACAGCAGGATGCAGTATAACTACAGGCAGTCCCTACATGACAGTTTTAGTCCTATACTTCAGGCTAATAGACTGCAACTCAACCAGAAGTATATAAACGGGATCTTTATTTGATGCAGCCACTGCAGGATGGTATAACAGTGTTGCATATAGTAGAATGGGGGTTTCAGGCCCTTGGATGGTGCTGGCCAGCAGATAATGTGATGAGGCCTTGTGATAAGCACAGATCTTCGCTCCTCCACCCGTGAGGGGCTGAAGGGAACTTCAACACTCTCCTCTCCCCAGGAGGGGCTGAGGAGAACTCCAACACACACACACTCCTCTCCCCAGGAGGGGCGGAGGAGAACTGACTCCTATAATTTAGAATATCCTCACTAATGCAAAAGGGTAGGGCACAAGGTCTGCACCATGATAGGCTGCAACAAATATCCAGTGTCATCACCTCTCCTGCCACTCAGGAAGGCTGCATGAGGGGACAAACCCCACAGGATAGCCTGTCACTATCTGTACCCAGGTGTCTGTACCTAGGAGAACTTATGTGAGAGGGGCAGAAAGATAGCTGGACCAGCCATGGCTATACAGGTTTAAATATTACTTGTACTTTTAAGATAATTAACACACTGTCTTTTGGGTGAGCCCTGTTGAAATCCAAGTGTAAGATCCTTGTTACTGTGAACACACATAAATCCCTCATTGTCCACACATACGGTATGGCTATCTCAGTTCATAATCAGGGTTGTGCAGAAATTAAAACATTAACGGCTGCACTTCTGGTTCCCTATCTCTAGGATAACCCCAGAAACTTCAGATACCTTGAGTTAACAGCTACTCAAGATGTGTCATATTCCTGTTTGTCATAATCGTGATATGCAATAAATAAACCTCATTTTTTTTGCACAAGGAAGCATTTTCTTTCACTTCAAATGATGATAAAAAAAAACATTTCCCTTGTAATAGGCTCTATTCTTTACTGGCAAAAGTAATCATGCTGACTGATTTACCATGTCATGCTTCGCCAGATACAATGACATACACAGACCGGTAAACACATTACAATTACACTATTAAATATATTGGGAATGCACGTTCCCCTTTTCTGGAAGATTTAAGCTCCATTCATATGTATGGGGCTTAAATATTCCTGAACAAGGAGAAGGTTGCTTCACAGCATATTGAATAGCACATAAATCCCTGCTTTGGCGGGCAGGGGGATGACCTGTGTAGGTCCTGGAGCCCCTCTCTCCTTTCTTTGAATGAAATAAACACACACTTCGTTGGGGGATCATAGCCCAGCAGATGTAGCAACTGTTTAATTTACATGTTAAAGAGTTTAGGCTGGTGCAATATTTAATGCATGCTTTATTGTACTGTAGCTCCATTTGAAAATGTGGTAAAATGAATTATGTTTTCCTTATGTTGAACAGTAGTCCTCCAAATCTCTAGGGGGAGCTTATGCAGCTCCTCTGGCTGCTATGCGGAGGTATGGCAGCCATATTGTGATTGGCGGGGACAGGGGAGAGGATATCCTTGGCTGGAAACAGGATATCCTCTGGAATTGCTAGGGCAAGGTCAGAGCTGACTGAGCCAGCGGAGGGGAAGGTACTGTCCTGGGAGCCAGTCAGGCTGCCTAGGGCTAGGACAGAGAGAGACCCCATAGGCCTCAGTTAGTCCTTAACCACTGTAGCAGAGTGTTGTAGGGCTGGCCATAAATCAGGAACATTGCCTGTTAGCATGATCGCCAGCAGAGCGGGACAGATTGCAGGGGAGGATTCCCCAGGCCTGGAGGAACGACCATGCAGCTGCTGGAAATAAGGAGAGAGAGGACATTGTATTGGGAGGCCCTGAATCATGGGATTATGGATGCAGCTTCTCTCCTGAGAAGTATTCCCCGTTGTACATGTATAACCAGGAAGGTACCCATGTGCACCACCGATACACAAGGGAGGGTAGCGCTGCCTTCACACTCACATTTGGTATTACCTTGGTGGACATCTTACTCTCTTAGGTGCCCAAGGGATAGGGTCCCACGAGGATAATAAGGGGTATAGTCTGCTCCTTGGGATAGGAGAAAGAGGTTGTGTCACTATTGTTACTGTATGTTATTATGCAAATGTGCTATATGATACCCTGCTGGTAATGTTCTTATTGTTTACACTGCTGTGTTAGTGGTTATTCACTATAGATATATAGGCGAGGGATTATCTTTTCTGTGGGGGGATCCTCACAGGTGGAGGCGCTGCACCTTGTACCCATCACTCCCTATGAGCGGAGGATAAGGCCTTCTGTATCCCAAACAGATTAGCACCACAATACCAATAGCACCCATAGTATCTGCAGATTCCTTTAGGGAGGGATTAGGGGTATTACACTTAACACACGCAATATTTACTATGCACTATTTATGAGCTCCTAAAGATTCAATGGGTAAACAGAACAGCTGAACCCCGTTATAACGCGGTGCTCGGAGTCCACCCGATGTGACCGTGTTATAACCGGGATCGCGAGAGAAAAAAATGCCCGCCGCGATCATGGTTCCGTGTCCGCCAGAGGGGGAGAGCTGGGATAACTCTCCCAGCTTTCCCTGACCCACAGCGTGCTGGGAATCCGACACCACAGACATGGGGGAGTTTATGCAGAAGCATGCAGCTCCTCTCCTCCGGCTGACATACAGTTGCAGCAGCTTTTATTCTCTCAAATCACCGGTTTGTCCCTGGCTGGTTCCTGGAATGCGACGCTGTTCACCTGGCCATGCCGCGTTCACCTTGCATTCCCAGCCACGGGTCATGCCCGGCTGATGCGTTTATTGATTATGGTTCGGATTTTAATAGGCTGCAATGCTTCGCGTGTCCGCCAGATGGCAGAAATTCATGAATTGTAATGCGCCGAATCAGTAATGTGTCGGCTTGCAGGTGTTTCGTTTAAAAAAGATACTGTACCACAGTGTGCCATTGTAACTTGGCTTTGGCCTTGAGACTGAAGGAAGAGGTTGCAAAAATGTATCAAATTAGGCGTTTCATATTAAATAAAGACAAAGACCAGTTTCAGTTTGTGTTACCCACCATGAGTGTTCAAGTGCAGCCCGCTTTCCAAAAACCTGACAGAAGTTACGCGTATTTGACATGGGCCGCGATTAATGCAACAGATGATAAGATGGCAACAGTTGCTCAAATTTATCAGTATTTTATCGAAAACTATGACTTTTACAAATTTTCGCCAACTCCTCATACGTGGAAGCGTGCAGTAAGGAAAAGGTTATGTAGCGACCCCTGTTTTCACCGTATTGAGCCCCAATTTGTTGAAGGGTATTGGTGTGTCACCGGATTTTTCCCGTATCTATGATCATGGAGGCGGCAAAAGGCGAAGGGTCATGTTAAAACCAACTAAGAAGCGACAGTTGCTGCCAAGCAATGCACCAGCACCAGCACCGGCTTCCAATGACGGTCCCACTGTCAGTGACAACCCTGAGCCTGAGCCTGAGTCGGATTTGGCGTGCAGTTTTCATGAAGCTTGCATGTACCTAAGCGATTTCCAGCCTCACCAGCTGACTACAGGTGGACTAGTCCCGCTGCAAACTGTCGACGTGGATGATGAAGAAAGCTGGAGTGGCAGTGGACCGGCGCAAGCCCCGGCGCCAGCTGAATGGGAAATTCAATGGTGAGTTGCCGTATTATTTTGGTGGGGCTGGCTGGGTACTTCTTTAGGGGGCTGACCATTACTGTACATTAAAACTTTTCTTTTTGTTTTTCATCAGAAAAGAAAACGGCTAGTGGGGGGATTTCGATGGATAATATTGTACTGTATGCTGATGTTTTCCGGCCGTACAGTATACTGTGTAATAAACCCGAATAAATAAAACTATGCATTTATTCTATGTTCAGTATCGTGTCATTATGTGTCTTCTACAGTATACTGTACAGTGGTATACAGTGCCTAACATCTATTTGCAAAAATTATTTTATTTTTAGGAGCCCTGGAACAGAAGTTCCCACGCCAATTGCCTGTGAACTTGACCGCGGCCCTAAGTAGTTCCCACACCAATTGCGCGAATATAATGTAAAATAACCCGTTCTGTGGGTCTGAGCGGGTTAAAATTTACCTGGTCCTCATGCGGGAGGACCCTTGCCATAGTGGCAAAATATCAGCCTTGCACGAACCCCGGAACCGGAGGTACCAAAAGACAGTTTAAAAGCACATTACCAAAGTGGCTTTTTTTCTGCCATGCAAGTCAATGGCAGAAACCTGAACTTTAACATCACCCTGACTCCGTTCTGTTGCCACGAGAGGGTCGCAATTTGCCATGCAATCCTGCCGCAACTAGGACTACATGGTGACCGAATTTGAGCCCGCTAGGTCGAACAGAACCGGAGTTGTGGGTTCCAGGTTTCTGCTCATTCTGACTTAGCCGGTTCAAAGCTTTCTCTGCCATTACGCTCAATGGTAGGACCCTTCTCGCCGCCATTACTGCTCGGACCCTGTTGGGGTCAAGTGAGGGGGTTCCTAACATCTAGGGGCCAAATGAATTGTATTTCTAGGTGCCCTAGAATAGAAGTTCCCACGCCAATTGCCGTAGTTCCTACGCCAATTGTGCGACCAGGCAGTAAAAAAACAGTGCAGCAAGCCTCTACATTTGTTACACTGGCAAAGGAGCAAATGGAAACAATGTGAGGCAATTCAACATGTTCTTTTATTGGTGGAGTCAGTACAAAAACATTTATTTACAATGTTGAAACATTTAAAGTGCACAGCAATTCTAACCATCAACACACAATAATACATTCTGCAGCCTTTATTAAATTCTTCTGCCACAAAACATTTTTGGTGCATGGGGCACAGGGAGTTAAAGTGACTTGCTTTTTATGTACTGTATTTGGGGGTTGTCTTTGGGGGTTTATTCATCAAATTATTATGATGAACTGCCTTTTGAAATTACAGTGCTGTTAACTATTTCAGCCACACACCTCCAGAGTTTTTAATCCCTCCCTAGCCAAGCATATTGCCATTGTGTTCTTAATCCGCCCATAGCTGAGCTACAAACACTCAGTACGCCTGCGTCTAATCACACCATCCCCCTCCCCAAACCCTTAGATGCCTGTTGTTTGAACGGTAATGCTTTGGAAAATCAACATGTTCTTTTATTCAGTACAATAACATTTATTTACAATGTTAAAACATTTAAAGTGCACAGCAATTCTAACCATCAACACACAATAATACATTCTGCAGCCTTTATTAAATTCTTATGGCAGCTTGAAATTGGATAACCTTTGTAAAACATGGGGAAACATGAGTAATGCACATTTATAAGAATATTATTTAATACTATATACTGTACAGTACAGTACTGTAATGGACTGTATAATATACTGTATATACTATATACTGTATAGTAAAATTATTTTTTCTTTAGTCTTTATCTTTTCCTCATTCTGTCTGCAGTACAGTAGTTCATTGGGAGAGGAGAGGTTTTGTGTACATCATTGCTGCTGTTTATATACTGTACATTTGACTGTACAAGCAGATTTGACTGGACACAACGCCCCCATCTCCCTCTAGGCCACCCTTTTTCCTGGAACGACAAGAAAACAAAAAATTAGTGCAGTTATGTGCGTACTGTATTATGGCATTGTGTGATGTGTACTGTAGTACTACTGTACATGGCTGGTGCTGCTTTCTCTGAGAAAAAAAATTGAGCAGTTAGTAGGCAGTTAGTAGGCAGTTACTGTAGTACTGTCAAACTAGTCTACTGTGCCATACTTACCTGTAACATACTGTACTTACAATACTACAGCACAGTACTACTTTCCTGATGCTTGCCCATTACGCGTGATGACAATGGGCAACACAGTGGCAATATGGTCTATATATTTATTGCAGCGTTCCACGGTGAGTACATCGTTCCAAAAACTCAGTATGCCTTTCACCAACTCGTCCTTTTTGGAGGGTTTCGCCACTTTCCGGATATGGTCCTTCAGCTGATGCCAGACCATTTCGATCGGATTGAAGTCTGGCGACCTGTCATTGGAAAGAAAGGACAATTGGTTTAAGAGCTAAAAACAGTGGGGAACAAAAATGGGACACGGTCTACTGCACTTACTCCGCTGGCGTCTTCACCCAGTTGATGCCGCGCTCAAGGATATGCGCCGTTGATGCGGTGTGCTTGGGATCGTTGTCCTGGTAGAAGCGGTGACCATTGGGGAAGTCGCGTGTGATGTATTGCACTATCTCGGGCACAATGTTGTCTTGGAAGTAAGCTTTATTCATGATTCCTATAGCAAGAAAAGAAAAGTGCTCAAAAAACTGCACAATAGTACAGTACAGTGCATACGGTAAGGCAACACTAGTCAAGTACAGTGCATTAGGCGACATTATATTTAATACATTTTACATTCAAAGATGACAATGCATCCCGGTCCACGCCTAGAGATGGCACCCCACACATGCAGCTTCACAGGGTGTTTTGGCCGCGGCTTCAAAGATATGCGGCCTTTTTTGTGGAACGCACATCTTGCAAATCTCTCCAGCGACACAGTAGACGCATCAGTGAAGATGCAATCCTGGAAAGTCTCCCCGCTGTCGATCTATGCCTGGGCTTGGAGCACTATTTTGATTTTGTTTGCGTCCCGTATCATGGGGTACGCTCTGTAATGACAAGGAATAAAAATTTTTAGCGGCACAGTGCAGTACAGTTTGCTAAACAACAGTTTTACCTCCTGTACTGTCCAGTACTAACCTCACACGACCATATTTCCATCCAATGCTGCGTCTCATCTTCTTTATGCTGGTCTCGGATACAGTCAGATTGTGCTTTTCCTGCAGAGTATTTTTAACCTTTAATGCACTCCTCTCATCATTCTCCTCACTTATTTTGTCCACTAGAACAGTTGTCTCCCTAGAATGTAAAGAAATTATATTGTTTTATTAATATGCAGCAATATAAAATGTATATAAATGTAATTTTGTAATATACATTAAATATAAATATACAAAATAAATATACTGTTGTAATATAAATATAAATATACAGTACATCCTATACAGTATATACCGTTGTAAGATTAATTGAAATATACAAAAAATGTATACTGCTGTACTATAAATACAAATAGACAAAATATATATACTGTTGTACTATAAATATAAATATACAAAATAAATATACTGTTGTAATATAAATATAAATATACAGTACATCCTATACAGTATATACCGTTGTAAGATTAATTAAATATACAAAAAATGTATACTGCTGTACTATAAATATAAATAGACAACTACTGTACAGTATGTTGTAATATAAATCAACAGAAATAACAACAGTATTACAGTAGATACAGGACTGTACTGTAGATGTACAGTACAGTTTTCTATATTTTTTTTGTTAAGTTTTATAAATATACTTACGCGTTAGTTACCCTTGGTGCCTTTTTCCGGTCTCTGTTTTTTCCGTGTGCATGATAGCTCACGGTGTTTGATGGCACAACGAGGCCAGAAGTAGCTAACCAGCATTGGATAGCAGCAATTCGGTGTCCGCTCGTGTACATGTCCTTAATTCGCATGCTGAGATCCTTTGAAATCTTTTTAACAGGCATTGCTGCGAGTAGAAAGAAATACAAACACAAGAATGTATATTCGATGTTTAGTCGATGTGTATTCTATGTGCAGTCAATACACAAAATGGATGGTGTATTTATACGGTAATGACTCACATTAGAGTACGCCCACTTTCAACACCTGTACCTGGTCGCCATGCATAAAAGGTCACACACTTTGCATAGGCCACCACTCCAGGATCTTTATCTGAGCTTGCCCTTGTCCAGATACTGTACTGCATTGTGCCACCTGCTTCCATGGAGCATCCCCGTTTCTATGGACGCAAGAACCCACTCACCTCTGCCGTGCCTGTCATGCTGAAAAAGCGAAAGGCGGTTGTCGTTTCCACGCCAAGGGCAAAGCGACAGGCTGAGGCCAATAAAGAAAACATTCTGCTGACCCCAAAGGTTAAGGGTTTTCTTAGACGTCAGCCTCATTATGTGAAGAAGATATACGGTAATACGCTCTCTACGCCAAACGAATGGCAGCCAACCCATCGAACCCGCAGACCACTTCCTCCCATATGCTTCGACGACTCTGCTGTAGCTGTCCCGGAAATCTTCATCCCGTCTTCTCCACCCCCATCTTCTCCAGTTCCATCTGACGACGCTGCCGCCTCTGAAATCCACGGGTCACTTTCTCCTTTGCTCTTAGACGACTCTGCTTCTCGCCCGGAAATCCAAAGGTCACCTTCTCCATCCCTCTTCGACGACGCTGCCGCTTGTCCTCTACCGGGTATCCACAGGTCACCTCCTCCACTCTCCATCGATGCTGCTTCTGTCCATGGAACCCCCATCTCATCCTCCGTTGCACCCATCCCCCCAGATGTCCAGACGCCATGCACAAGAAGCAGCTCGTTGGACCAGATGCTGAATGGGATAAGTGTGGATCTCCCCGGGAATTCTATTGTGCTGGCAAAGATAGATCTGCTTCTGGAGACAATGCTAAATGTGGAGCAACGGATGCTACAAATGGAGCAACGGATGGATCAACGGATGGAGAAGATAGAGGCTGACATTGCGGGCATACATTATTTGCTCGGTGCTAATGCCCCTGTTTCCCCAACGCCGGAGCAGGAGGGTGACATGGATGTGATGAATGGGACCTTCGACCCCCTTCCATCACCAAGCACCCCCCCTCCACCAGAAGATGTAGTGTACATGTATGCCGTTGAGGTGGACATGACAACCCCGTCAAAACCACGCCAGGAGACAACACGGCGACCAAGACCGGAGGAAAGCTTCCTCCCAGACAACCTACCATCGCCCGTTGCCACAAGCACACCCGCTCCCAAAAGACCTACACCCGCTCGCATCGAAACAGTGCCCGACATCACCCTGTGCGATCTGCCACCGGGGCTCAGGGAGAATTATAGGGTGATGAGTGCTGGTGTACCCCACAAGTATGCCTTGATCATTTTTAAGCACCATGTTCCCTACATGTTGTACTGTGAGTGGGTGTTCAAAGTGAACTACGAAGGAAATCGCGTTAAAAAGGCCCTTCCTGCCAATTTAAGGAAAAACATTGTGGAAGAAATGCGGCGCTTTTATACAGTTACAGATCCTGTAATGAAAGGCGTTCGAGACTGCATTAATGGCGTTTTGCGCCATGCAAGGAATCGGCCATGGACGGACAATGTGGAGGACTTTCAGTGAGACCATACTGTTGTGCTGAACTGTATTGTACTCTACATGTTTTGCCCTACAGTACATGCTGTACTTAAACAAAGGAGATGTTGTTGTGTGTTTTTTTTCACAGGACATGCACAACTCCTGTCCCTGAGGGCCGCAAACAGGCACGGTTTTCAATGTTGCCCTGAAAACCTGCCCTGTTTGCTGCCCTCTAGGACTGAACTGGTGCAGGTCTGACTGACAGTGTTGCGCACCATCCCACTGTACTGTACTGTATACAGTGCTGGGTTTCTTTAATAAAGGAGATGTTACTTTAAATGTTTCAACATTGTACAATCTATTATTGTGTGTTGATGGTTAGAATTGCTGTGCACTTTAAATGTTTCAACATTGTAAATAAATGTTTTTGTACTGACTCCACCAATAAAAGAACATGTTGAATTGCCTCACATTGTTTCCATTTGCTCCTTTGCCAGTGTAACAAATGTAGAGGCTTGCTGCACTGTTTTTTTACTGCCTGGTCGCGCAATTGGCGTAGGAACTACGGCAATTGGCATGGGAACTAGGTCAATTGGCGTGGGAACTTCTGTTCTAGGGCACCTAGAAATAAAATTCATTTGGCCCCTAGATGTTAGGAACCCCCTCACTTGACCCCAACAGGGTCCGAGCAGTAATGGCGGCGAGAAAGGGTCACGCCGGCGAGGAGGGTCCTACCATTGAGCGTAATGGCAGAGAAAGCTTTGAACCGGCTAAGTCAGAATGAGCAGAAACCTGGAACCCACAACTCCAGTTCTGTTCGACCTAGAGGGCTCAGATTCGGTCACCATGTAGTCCTAGTTGCGGCAGGATTGCATGGCAAATTGCGACCCTCTCGTGGCAACAGAACGGAGTCAGGGTGATGTTAAAGTTCAGGTTTCTGCCATTGACTTGCATGGCAGAAAAAAAGCCACTTTGGTAATGTGCTTTTAAACTGTCTTTTGGTACCTCTGTTCCGGGGGTCGTGCAAGGCTGATATTTTGCCACTATGGCAAGGGTCCTCCCGCATGAGGACCAGGTAAATTTCAACCCGCTCAGACCCACAGAACGGATTATGTTACATTATACTTATATACAGTATTTATATATTTTTATTTTAAAGATATTAAAGAATGTACTGTACTGTATTGTATTTAAAACATGTGACTGTAAACCATAGTGACTGACAAATATTTTCACACCCTGATGAAATACAGTATCAGTGTACTCTCAATTCTCACAGTGCTCGCACATCAGATTTACATTTCAAATTCGAGAGGGGATTTTCCAAAGCATTACCGTTCAAACAACAGGCCTCTAAGGGTTGGGGGAGGGGGATGGTGTGATTAGACGCAGGCATACTGAGTGTTTGTAGCTCGGCTATGGGCGGATTAAGAACACAATGGCAATATGCAGAAGGTTAACGACCCAGTGGAGAGAGGGGTTGGTAGGATAGGGTGACTCAGCCGATTGACGCTTGGCTAGGGAGGGATTAAAAACTCTGGAGGTGTGTGGCTGAAATAGTTAACAGCACTGTAATTTCAAAAGGCAGTTCATCATAATAATTTGATGAATAAACCCCCAAAGACAACCCCCAAATACAGTACATAAAAAGCAAGTCACTTTAACTCCCTGTGCCCCATGCACCAAAAATGTTTTGTGGCAGAAGAATTTAATAAGGGCTGCAGAATGTATTATTGTGTGTTGATGGTTAGAATTGCTGTGCACTTTAAATGTTTCAACATTGTAAATAAATGTTTTTGTACTGACTCCACCAATAAAAGAACATGTTGAATTGCCTCACATTGTTTCCATTTGCTCCTTTGCCAGTGTAACAAATGTAGAGGCTTGCTGCACTGTTTTTTTACTGCCTGGTCGCACAATTGGCGTAGGAACTACGGCAATTGGCGTGGGAACTAGGTCAATTGGCGTGGGAACTTCTATTCTAGGGCACCTAGAAATACAATTCATTTGGCCCCTAGATGTTAGGAACCCCCTCACTTGACCCCAACAGGGTCCGAGCAGTAATGGCGGCGAGAAGGGTCCTACCATTGAGCGTAATGGCAGAGAAAGCTTTGAAACGGCTAAGTCAGAATGAGCAGAAACCTGGAACCCACAACTCTGGTTCTGTTCGACCTAGAGGGCTCAGATTCGGTCACCATGTAGTCCCAGTTGCGGAAGGATTGCATGGCAAATTGCGACCCTCTCGTGGAAACAGAACGGAGTCAGGGTGATGTTAAATTTCAGGTTTCTGCCATTGACTTGCATGGCAGAAAAAAAGCCACTTTGGTAATGTGCTTTTAAACTGTCTTTTGATACCTCCGGTTCCGGGGGTCGTGCAAGGTTGATATTTTGCCACTATGGCAAGGGTCCTCCCGCATGAGGACCAGGTACATTTCAACCCGCTCAGACCCACAGAACGGGTTATTTTACATTATATTCGCGCAATTGGCGTGGGAACTACTTCGGGCCGCGGTTAAGTTCACGGGCAATTGGCGTGGGAACTTCTGTTCCAGGGCACCGAGAAATAAAATTCTTTTTGCCCATAGATGTTAGGCACTGTATACCACTGTACAGTATATAGTAGAAGACAAATAATGACACGATACTGAACATGTAGAATAAATGCATAGTTTTATTTATTCGGGTTTATTACACAGTATACTGTACAGCCGGAAAACATCAGCATACAGTACAATATTATCCATCGAAATCCCCCCATTAGCCTTTTCTTTTCTGATGAAAAACAAAAAGAAAAGTTTTAATGTACAGTAATGGTCAGCCCCCTAAAGAAGTACCCAGCCAGCCCCACCAAAATAATACGGCAACAAGACAGTACTCACCATAGAATTAAAATTCATTTTCCCCCAGATGTTAGGAACCCCCTCACTTCACCCCAACAGGGTCCGAGCATGTACAGTACAGTACTGTACTTTAAAATAAATTAAATATGCAAATTTACTATTACTGCGCGCGCACGCACAGACTGTGTACTGTAGGTTGAACCGCGAAGGTATTAGACTTCAAAGACAACAGCTCGCAAACGCCCCCATGTGTTTTTACACAGCATTGCAGTATTGCAGGCAGAGGGAATAAAATGTTAAATCACGGCGCGAAAATAACGCAATACACCCCTGGAGAAAACGACGCAAAACCGCACATCACCGGGATATTCCGAAATTCGCAGAGCTAGCCAAGTTAGAATAAAGTTGGTTGCTACTGTATCATAGCGAGGGGGAGTGTAGGGGGGGGGGAGGTGTGTGAGTGTATGTGGCAATGTAATTAAATGTATTATATTGTTTTTAGAGCTTTCAACAACAATGCATTTTGATGTTATATTTGATTAGTCTAATTTTTGTGGGAGGTTGTGAGTGCTCTTATGCTTCCTTATTTTGCTTCTGTTTTTTTGTATGTACTGTAACGGGTTTTCCCCCACCCACTCGCAGATAATACTGTGGAGGTGTAGGAACATGCAAGGTTACGCAGGTGTGATGCATTACCTGTTGGCTCACAGGAGGGCTGAGCTTCCGCCACGGGGAACCTGGGGTACATACATCTTATACATCTCTAGGTGCAACGCCTCCACCTGGGAGGGATCCCAACGGAGTGGGAGGAGGCCCTCACAGGAAACAACCACACAAAGCGAACGAATGTAAAACAGGACTGGCTTTACTGCATAACCAACTATATCTACATACATCAACACAACCGTCATGCGCCACGGCGGATGCTAACCACTCTGGGCGTCACGGCGGACGCTACCACCTCTGGCGTCACGGCGGACGCTAATCACACTAGGCGTCACGGCGGACGCTACCACCTCAGGCGTCACGGCGGACGCTAACCTCCCATAGAGTGATCCCACCCTGTGTCCAGTAACCCCCACCCAAGTGTCTCGCACCCCCAAAGTCAAATACCACTGTGCATGTGTGTGACTGCGCAGCCACTATGTCTGGTGATAGGCCTGGTTGGTGCACGTGAGTTGCAGGTTACCTGCCCGGGCTCCAGCCACGGGTACCGCGATATCACCGGAGATCCGCCCGATCCGACGTTGTCCTCCACACCGCGTTGGGTGAATTCCAGCGCGGATAATATCACCTTAGTCCCAGGGTCTTTGATGGTATTCTGAGCCCAGAACCCACCTCGCAGGGCCGCATGGCTGTAGCACTGTGTCCCTGACTAAGCTACCAATAAATGGGTCAGTGTCCCTATCTAGGGCCTGTCCCTATACTCCACAAGCTATTAAGTGGCTCAGGACCTAACTGGGGGCCTGGGGGCTGCTGGCCTAATGCAGAGGGTCACTGACCCCTGCATCCACCTCTTATCCCTAGCTGGTCCGGATCCTGACTGCCTGCGTGGCTGCAAGACCCCGCGAAATGTATCTATTCTCTCCCCAGGCAATCCCTCAGCCCTATTGGCTCCCTGGAGTCAGGTGTATCTGCCCCTATGCACCCTGGGGGCTGGCAGACTCATCTCGCGCATGCGCGAGCTATCTGGGCCTCCCGCGCTGGGCTCTGTCACTGCGCATGCGCAACAGTCCTAACATGGCGGCGCCCTGCTCACCGGCCGCCGGGGACCCCAGCAACGCGATCGCAGCCTCGGCAACCGGCCCGATCGCGTCCCCGGCAACCGCCCGACCGCTCCATAGCAACCACCCGATCGCGTCATGACAACCGGCCGCACGCCCACACCATGTCTAGTAGACATACCCCCCATTGAAATTGAGTATTTGAGCAGTTTTTTTTTTGTCACCTCTTTTTTCCTACATAACTGCAAGTGTGTGTATGCCCAGACAGCCTCAGGTATCAGTGCTTTGTATACATAGAAGTAGAAAATTTACCTGATTTACCAACAGCATGCTTGAAACCTATACATCCAGCCCCTGGCTTACAATTTAACAAACACCGGATGTTAGCATTACACAACCATTAATCTTTCATATCCCAGTATTGTGTTCTTGCTCTACCCCTTTTATTTCCAGAGCCTGGTGCAAATTGCTTTACTGAAATCATACTGTATGCCTCTGTGATCTCTATATATGTATGTTTGTGTAATTTTGTGCATGTAATCCCTGCATCTGTCATGAGGCTCATTGCCAGCACTGTCACTGGTTTCCCAGCCATCGCGGAGGCACTCTTGTTTATGCAGCAGCATGCAGCTCCTCTCCTCTGGCTGACAGATGAGCGTTAGGGGGGGAGTGAGTGGGGGGGGGAAGTAGGGGGTGGGGAAGTAGGGGGGGGGTGGGGCAATGGCAGCACGATCCCAGAAGAATCAAGAGAGGTGTGAGTGTGTGAGTTTCTAAAGTGTCAGCCACTTTGCCTGTTAACTTCTCATTAACTCCAGCTATTCATTTTCTAGCAATGATTGAGTCGCGCCCCTTCCATGCTTGTGTTTCTCTGGATGTGCAGCTATGATCTGTTTGCTGCTAGCTGTAGGGGACTCCCATCGTTTTGCAGTTCTCTTTGACATACATTTGTGTTAATGAAATTGGCAGATAATAAAATGTGGAATAAAGAATACTAAGTTTTCCCAGAATACACATTCAGCCATTCTTAAATTGCTGTACACTTTATTTATTTTTTTATTATTATTATTATAAATCTCAGAGTACTTTTTACCATCATTAAAAATAATGTCCCCCCTTCTAGAGATCCAGGCGCTCTCGTTATAACATTTTTTTTAAATCAGAGTTATTTTGTGGGGGTGGGGGTGAGAGCTGGTAATGAGGAGGGTGATTTAAATGCTGACTATTTTAATGTGGGCCGCAACTAATTTAAGTAATTAAATGAAAGCTGTAATGAATTTGTACTATACTTCACCAGGTCTGTGACTGAGATTACTTGTTTATTTCTAAAGTGCCAAGCTACAACAATTCAGCGGGGCTAAAGTATTATTCATAGCTTAAAGTAAGGTTTCTCTAATAGATATTTATTTTTTGACGTGATAGTGTTCATAGTTTAATTTTATAGTGTGTGTGTCCGTGTGTGTGTGTGTGTGTGTGTGTGTGTGTCCCCGTTAGCAATAAAGCTTTAGGGGGGAAAATGTAAAAAAAAAAAAAAAAAAATGTTCTCAATCGGGAGCCACGCTCAGCCCACGTTATAGGCGGATTCGCATTGTAGCGGTTCACGCTATAACGGGGTTGAGCTGTATTAAAACCTGCTACTGTATGTTTGTATATCAACAACCAGATGACCTTCCTAGATGGCCCGTTAGATCTTGAGACAATGACATTGCCGCAGGACATATTTACTTATTTATAAAATGTTTTACCAGGAAGTAAAGTATGTTTTTAAGTATGTTCTGGGCGCAGAATTGTGATAACACTACATGGTTACATTAAATAAACAGAGATTATACATTCAATTTACAGACATTTCATGGACAGTAAGTTATGATTATGGGCATATGTAACATTTACAGACAAGATTAAAATTGTGTTAGAAGTGGTAGGATAGGCCTGCAATGTGTTGTGTTAAAAGAGGCCCTACCTCAAGGAGTTTACAATCTATAAGACGGGAAAGTTGAAACATTGGGTATAGGGAATGAGAGGGCTTGTATCATTAATATTCCAAGTGTGTGAGGTTGACCAAACACAGCAGTTTACAACCGCAGATGTTAACCCTTAGCACCCTAGTTTTATGCAGAGGGGAACTGCTATTGCTGCAGCCCAGGACCATCAGGTGTATTATTGATAATTGAGAACATTCCCCAGGCTTAATAGTCGACAGCTTCATCAGGGTATTTACTGTTTTATTATAGGAATCAACATTAATTTATTATATTGAAGCATAACATGTATTCAATTCTATTAGTTATCTTAGCACTGGTATGAGGATTAGTGGAGGTTGTACTATAGTATGTTTAAATGGACAAATGTAATAGCTCTAATATAGTTACATATTTGAAGTCCAAAAATTAGTCATGCGAGAGCACGGACAAAAAAACCTTAAAGTCTGACGCTGTTTCACAGCAACTAATTCAATGACTGTAAAATATTAACATAAAAGAGAGACATTTCTAAGGGGAAAGGGGGGTTTTGAACTCTGAATAGCGTTCTCTTTAAATCACAAGAGGAAATGGTCCAGACCGATACAATCTATTTCCAGAGGCAAACAGATGGGACAAGCCAGATCCATCCTAAGGCATAAAAGGAAGTGTAGAGACACATGGACTTCAGATTCGAGCTCAGTGGGTACCTCGCAGTTAGATTCCGAGAACTCTAAGGCTGGGTCCCCAGTGGCCACGGCTGCGTGCGATGGCGTGCGCACCGCACACAAGGCACAGGCAGTGCATGCGCCCACAAGCCACAATGTGCGACCGCCTTGGCCAAAAGACAAGGTTTTTTTGTCTTTTGGCGTGGTGGCTGACTATTGGGCACGTCACGGCAGCGTTTCAACCAACGAGGGTGAACCAGCCGCGAGACACTAAGGCCGTGCCCCCGCGTCAGGCATTGCTAGAAGTCCACCAGGTTGCGCTGCTGTCGGGAACAAGCGCCGCCAAGCACCCCGTCGCACGCACGCGCACTGGGACCTTAGCCTAATGGTGCTGACCATGTTATACAGTACATGCCACACAATCAATGACATAGTGGACACTCAGGATTCTGTAATGACTTCCTGACTCCGGATGATGACTGCCTTTTAGAAGGGGAGAGTGCAGGAAGTTCAGAAGAGGGAAGATGAAAAGCAAAGGCCTGTACTATTACAGTAGATCAGAAAATATTACTGTGGAATATGACTCGGAAACAAGATTTGGCATTGAAGATGCTTAGCAACGATGATGATAATGTCGTGCAACCCACTGATAAAGATAAAAACATGGTAGTGATGTTGAGTATTTATTATATGGAGGAAGCTATTTTCAATTGAGCGAGATATATATATATATATATATATATATATATATATATATATATATATATATATATGACATGCAATTAGAGTGTATTTAACCCCCTGTAATCTGGTGCTCTAATTCTTTGTACCATTTAGTCTAAGGTGACCCTGCCAGGCTACAAGCCAATATATACTCTTAGGCAGAGCCATTTAGGACTATTTATATGCATGTACTACTGTATACTTAGGATACTCATAGTGGCTTTTCTATGTGCAAGTAGGTCTTAACTGGACAACTACTGTAGAGGTTAATAGTAAATGACGGTATACATACTGTCTACCTCTTTATCCATTGAGTAACCCCTGTTCATATACTCATTAGAACAGAAGGGAAGCTGAGCACATCAAAAGAAATGCAATAATTTATAAAAAATTAATTTTAATGACTGATTACAATCACAAACCAGCCGACGTTTCCAAAACGTCGGATGGTTTGTGACTGTAATCAGTCATTAAAATGAACTTTTTATAAATGATTGCATTTCTTTTGGTGTGCTCAGCTTCCCTTCTGTTCTACATGCAGTTACCCTGACTAGGTTTTTTCTGCTTGCAGCACCCACTACCATTCCTGTTTGTTGCTCTTGTTCCCATAGAGTTGGGGCATCCCAAGTTGCATTTATCTTGACTCTTGTGCATATACTCATTAGGCCACTATAGAGCACTCCTTCATCTGTATGCTCAAATAGGGATTATAAACACGACATACACCAAACCGTGATCCAAGCATATGCTCTCTGGGTATTTAACTCCATCAATTTAATACAACACAGTCTAACTCTGTCTAACTTAAGGCAACCCTGACTTTACCCGGATTTTCACTCATGATAGACTTCGGTGTTTAAAAAATAGTCACTATCGTCTGACTCGAAGCATATTTTACCTCACTTTTACTATCCTATTAGGATTTTCTGTGTATACCCCTAGATACATTGGTATATTATTAGGATCTATATTCCTATTTGAAAGGTCTCTTGCGGACGAGCCAATCTCTCGCCTGAAGTATAACTTCGCTGACCACCCAATAGGTTTCACTCCTCACTCCATATCAACTTAAGAGGTGTTTTATATACCATACTAGAGTTTGTGTTATGTGTGTATTGTGTTAGTCAGTCCAATTTTATTTTATTATTTTGATACCGAATAAAGATTGATTTTAATCATATAATCATTTCATAACTAGGAGTGCTAAAATATGGGCCTTTCCTTTCTCTCGTTGTTCCTTTACAAGGTCCAGTTCTTTGTGGATAGGAGTTGTTAGCAGGAAAGCCTCTTTTGTATCTCATAGTCATTAGCACTAACTTTATTTATATTTAATGCAATGCCCTTTCTGGCCAAAAACATGACATAACAAAATATTATTACACTTTAAAGATACTGTATACGTTAATGCATAACATGATGTTAACTTGGGTTCATGTCATGTTAACCCACCAAAGCTCTGTGGATCTGGGCTTTAGTTGTCTATAAAATCCTTGAATCTTTTCTAATGTTTCAGAATACTGTTTACAAATAAATTCAAGAAAGAGGGAGGTTTAATGTTAGAAGAGAATCAGCATACAATTAAAAGTACAGTCGGCCTTCATTATCATAGCATGAATAGGCAGTACGATTATATAGAGATGGTAAATCATTCAAATGAGTTTGAGAGTTTTTGAGACAAATTTATGGTAATGATTCTCCACTTTGCTCGAGGAACCCGAAGATGTTTATCTAGTGGAGCTGTCGGATAACACTTTTGTGGAATAATTTGCATAGCAATGTACTACGGCCCCCTCTGTCAGCTATAAGGTTAATGTTTGGCAAGCTCACACAACACATGGTTCCACAGCTAAAAAGTACAGAATGATGCGTTTGGTTGGATGCCAAAAATGAATTCGGTATTATGTTTTAGAGAAATGTGTCCTTTAGTATTGATTTAAATTTGCTTCATTTCTCAAACTTATAATGTATTTGGCATGATAGCATATTTCATGAGTAATTATTTCATATACTGTAAGAGTGAAAGGGAGATGAAATGAGAAATTTCTCTCAGAAGACAAATTAAAATTATAAGATATGTTTACTGTTAAAGTCCTATAAAGTACATATTTAATGCACATTTGAATGAAAGAGAATCTAAACTCAGGTCACAAGGCAAGGAGGTATAACATCCCCAAAACCGTTGTTAAAGTTTTAATAACATTTGTAAAATATGAAAAAAATCTGCTGTTTCAAATGTGTCCATTATTCTGACTCAGCAACCAGGGAGAAAAATCATGACTCAGGAAACAAATGTACAGTAAAGCATCCAAATATATGTACATTTGCTCACTCCCCCATTGTTACATACAACTGCTCCCATATTTGAAATAAATATCATTTGACATACAGTATTTAGTTGTGTAGAATGTTGCACTGAAATGTGGCAAAATGTACAATATATTACTACACATCTTAAAAAATGTATTTGTCTCACATTGCCAGATATTTTAGAAATAATTATAGAAGCCAAGTTTCATGAGATTAAAGATATTACAAATCCATAAAATACCTTAAATTGTATACAGTTGCGAGAAAACGTTTGTGCAACCCAATGATAATTTTGTGAACCCCTTAGGATCTTCACATATTTCAAACCTAAAATATTATTAGATCTTAAGCTAAGTCCTAATAATAGATAAAGATAACCTGATCAAACAAATTACACAAAAACATGATACTTTTTAAATATTTATTTATCTAAAAATTATTCAACTTTCAATATTCAAATACAGCATGAAAAAGTATGTGAACCTTTAGATTCAGTACCTGGCTGTATCCCTTGAGCAGCAATGTCTTCAATTAAGCATTTCCTCTAACTGCTGGTCAGTCTCTCGCATTGGTTTTGAGGAATTTTGGCCCATTCCTCCTTACAGAACTGCTTGGACTCAGTAACATTTGAGGGCTTCCTTGCATGTATATTTTACTTCAGGTTCTGCCACAACATTTTCATGGGGTTTAGCTCCGGACTTTGACCAGGCCATTATAAAACACAGCTTTGTTTATTCTGCAGCCATTCTTTTGTATATCTGCTTGTATGTTTAAGATCATTGTCTTCCTGCATGACCCCCTTTTGCTTAAGCTTACGGATGGATGGCCTGACATTCTCCTCCAAAATCTTCTGATACAATGCAGAATTCATGGTTGTATCAATTATGGCAAGCTGCCAAGGTTCTGAGGCAGCAAAGCAGCCCCAAACCATCACACTCCCACCATCATGCTTGACGGTTGGGATGAGGTTCTTTTGTTCAAATACAGTGTTTGGTTTTCAGCAAACATAACATTTCTATTGAGGCGAAAAAGTTCTACATTTGACTAGTCTGTCCAATGAACATTTTTCCAGAAATCTTGTGGATCATCTATGTGCTCTTTGGCGCACTTCAGATGGACAGCAATGTTCTTTTTATAGAGTAGTAGTTTCCTCCTGGCTATCCTTCCTTGAACACCATTCTTGGTCAGTCTTTTTCTGATAGTTGAGTCATGAACACTCAGATTAGCCCAGGCGAGAGCGGCTTGCAGTTCCTTGGATTTTACTCTGGTTTTTTTTTTTTTGTAACTTTCTAGATTATTTTCCGGTTTGTTCTTGGATAGATGTTTGTAGGACGACCGCTCCTGGGTAGAGTGACTGTGGTCTTGAACTTTCTCCATCTGTAGAATATCTGTCTGACAGTGGATTGTTGAAGCCCCAAATCCTTAGCAATGGTTTTGTAACACCTTCAAGACTTGTCTGAGGTTCTCAGAGATTTCTTTTGAACATGGCAAGACGTGTTTCCCCACAACTGTATGGTGAAGACCAAATTCGCAAAGCTTCTGATCTTTATATAGGGTGTGGCCTCCCAAATTAACCCCTGAAGATTTACCTATTTATTTAAATATCTGATTCTAATTATCCCCTTTAATTTAACTGATAAAACCATGGTTTCACTTACTTTTGCACATATACTGACTCTAATGACTCATTGATAACAAGGAACCTGAGGAAGCAATTAGCGAAACGCGTAGTTCCCTACGGTGTGTGCAAAGACGTGTCCACTATCAGCCACCGTCTCTCCAGGAAGTTCTCGACAAGCGGTCCTGCGGTTGGACGCGGTCTGCAGGGTTTCACCGTGACCTGGAAGACTCGTGGAGAGTACCGAAGCTGAACTGTGCTTTTCTGAAGTGTGAGTGCTTTTATTTTTTGTGCTGCTGAATAAATTGTGTACATCTTTGACGTGAGCCTCTTCCTTATTTACACTGCGGGAGTGACATGAGCCTCTCATTACTGTTGAGCGTGGCCTCCATCAAAGAGGGTGGCATCCTGTATCTCTACTCACCACTGCTGTGAATTGTATCGCAGTCTGTGGAGGTCCTGGAAAAGAAAGGACCCTAGAAAGATACCTTTGAATCCCGTGTATTCACACATGGCCGTGTGAGTAATTATTATTATATTATTTTATTATCTACACCCCTTTTCCCACCTGCGCCTTGATCATTTGTGGGTCACTATTATATTGTGTCTAGATTCTGCATACATACCAGCTCTCCCATTTTTGTTTTTCCTCTAATTTCTCATTATTTGTCTAATTCATACATCATTTTGTTTCATAAGACATGTAATTGGTTAATATAAACCTATTCGATATTTAAGAAAAGAGTTGTTTTGATTCAAGAAGATTATCATGGAAGACTATGGAAATTCCGTTATTATTTTTGGGGTTCACAAATTTTTTTCTCTCATAAATAAAAGTCCAATACTTAGCTTTGTGCGGGGTGCAAGCAGAAGGACCAGGATTACCAACCAGTCTTGGTATGGACAAAGGAATCCGAAGTGCTCGTCTAATGAAAATTAGTAAGGAATTTATTTATACCATCTGGTAAGACACATAGAAAAAATTCTCTGGGACAGCAGTCTCTCAGCATGGCACCTCTGTGTCTGCCTTAAAACACTTCCTTGTTCGATGAAAACTCCATGAGAAATCAGGAGTTCAGCATGCTCAATTAGCCAGCAGCTGCTGTCATTGTCTTCCTGCATGACCCAATTTTACTTCATCTTACAGATGGATGGCTTTTCTAGGGAGATTAACACTCTGTGCGTTGGAAGGTCCCATAGCTGCCCTATTCTAGCACCTTAAGGACAGTGATGGTATCACATATCCCCTTCCCCAGCAAAACACTGTCCTGTGAAGCGGCACATGCACTATTCCAGTGCACCAGTCTCTTTCTTAGAGACGTCTGACATACTGTACATCTCTTTTTTTCCCCTTGCCTTCCAGTTGCAGCGTTTTTCCTTCGGCGCAAGTACTTGGCCTTCTGGGCCTGCAGACTGATACTTCGCTACCTTCTTCTTTCACTTTTTTGATTTTAGCGTTGAAGCTCAGCTTTTGATGTGTTACTTTTAGGAAACGTTCCTGAGCATTCTGCAGTCTGTTGGCTCTCTCTGCCAGCACAGCCCTGACTCTATCCCGCTCTGTGACCTTGATCTGCCTATCCTGAAGATGCATTTCCATCTTCTTCTCTTGTGCTCAGTCTCTCTTACCCTGCAGAAGAGCCGTGACCTCGTTGGTCAGCTCATTGCGTTCACTCGCCAGTGACTGTTTGGCCTTGTCTTGTGAATACAGTAAATCCGTTTTTAGCGTTGATGGCTTTTGGACCTTTCTCCATCAGCATACCTTCAGTGTTTGAGACTAGAGATCGGTCATACACCATAAGTTCTGTATTTGGTTCCACACCATTTATCTTCAGTACTTCAACTTGGGCGAGATTCTTATTAACCCCAAGTGCGCCTATCTATTACAGTCAGCAGACTCGTAGGCTTGGGCCTCTATATCTTGATTCCTTAACTTTCTCCGGTGGGAGTGTCGTTGGATAATCTCTGAGGTCTTTCTCATCTTCCGTCCCATTCTCATCCGAGACCGTATCTTTACAGCGGCTGCCCTCATGGCAAGGAATCCACTTTGAACCCATGGGTACTGCAGTACGACTGGATTCTTACTGTGCTACTCCATCACAACATGCTCCTTCCATTTTGTGCCTTGTGGAAAGTAGACTGTGGTAGTGCAACGGCATTGCAGTCACGCTTAAAGACGCGCACAACCTTCTCAGGCGGCTCAAACTTTGCCATCTCATTATGCAGTTGAGCGGTGTACCCAGCTTTCACTGTACCCATGTCTTCACGGGCCTTAGTTTCTGTGGGATAGAGATGCTTGGTCCAAGCCAATACCTTTTCCTATAGTGGAGACACCGGTGCATTACTGTTCCGTGGAGCCTCATTCCTTTTTAACTCTACCACCATCTTTTCCATGGACTGCTTCTGTGACCCAAGTGTCTGTTTTAGGTTTGTAACCTTTTTCTCCAACTTCATCTGAGAAACCTACTGCTGGGCATCAGTAGAGTCCCACTCAGTCATTAGAGCCTTGATCTCCTCGCCCAGGTCACGCTTTTCTTTCTGTGCCATCTTGTGGCCAGCACGCTCAGACTCCAGGTGATTTGTCAGGTCTTGAAGCTGTCCTTCTGCATTTTTCCCCCTCACTGCAACTGCTAGTTAAGCTTCTTTGGAGTTGAGTTGCGATTCCACATCTGTCAGCTGATTCAGAGCATTTCTTAACTATGTTTCTTTTTTCTCTATTTCTGACCTGCAGCTGCTGGTGCTCCTCCTAGACCTTATCCAGCTCCGGTTGCAGATGAGCACTATCACTGGTGGTGTGGTTCAGGAGCTTGTGGGTATTGGCCATCACGGTTTCATAGCGCAATGCCAGACAGGCCATCTGATGGACAGACTCCTCCCCCCTCTCGGTGAGCTGAATCTTGTGCTTAGTAATCTGCATCTACAGTTCTTCAGTTTGATCGTGCAAGTCCCCTCTCAGGACCTTCACCTCTTCCTGGTTCTTGCTCTGGGTTTGCATCAGAGCCTCCTTCATATTTTGGAGCTCTGCAGTTTTTGCTGCTAGGATAGCTGCTGCTTCTGTTTTCCACCCCTCTTTCTCCTGGGTGTACTGACTTTTGGGGATGGAACAGCCTCTCTGCTTCTCCATCTCTTGCTCTGGTGACATGCAGCGTGGCCTTTAGCTCTTCATACTGATCTGTGGGTACACACTGGGTACTCAGCCATTCCTGTAGCACTTGTACTTGGTTATCAGCCTGGATCCTTGCTTCCTGTAGAACTTGCTGCTTTTCCTCTGCCTCTTGCAGACTCACATGCATCTCTTGCAGCCCTCTCTCTGCATTCTGCAGTGCTTCCCGCACTTCTATCTTTTCGTGTTTCAGACTTGTATTTTCTCTTTTTACAATTTCTAAACAAATCAGAATCTTTTCCTCAGCATCCTTCAATTCACAGACTTCTTTGTGGATAGCATGGACCTCTTGGCCTGAGTTTTCCACCCTTGTGCTGAGAGTCTGAACCTCTTGCAGAGCCTCCTTATTGCTCTGTTTCAGGTTGCCAATCAGGTTGTCAACTTTGCTTTTCTTCCATGGCGGTCATCGCAGAATTGACCCTTTCCTGTGAAAATGTTTTCTTTATCTTACCAAGCTCTGCTTTGAGCATGCAAGTCTCTTGGTGAGAAACTTCCAGCGCTATGATGAGGTTTTTCATGTCTTTCTGGGACATCTCAGTTTCCAGTCCGGACTCGTTTTCTTTGATTTGCTCGGCTTTCTGTTTATGGCTGTAGTGGTAGCCTGTGCCATCCCAAGACTAGTCGTCATTCCTGTGACGATTGCGCCAGGTGCTCTGGGCTGTAGCTCACATCTGCTCTTTTCTGACGCACCTTGTCCTGAACCTGTAGGCTCACCAAGTGATTCGGTCACTTCCTCTGTGAGTTGAGAAACATTTTTCTTTTTCTTCATCTTTCTCTTTGCTGTAGTAGCTCCTGAAAGGTCAGTAGTACTGGGCACATACTGTTATCAGCTTCCACATCTTGCTTGCGCTGCTCCTGTTGCCTGCTTTTATTTGAACATTTGGGGACACACATCTTCCATGTGACCTATTTCATGACAGTACCAGCATACTAAATTCATCTGAGGGTACAGCACTCTTCCCAGGGTCACATACGAGTCGCTGTCATTATCATCATCATCATTATCATTCGGCCTGAAGGGGCAGTGTTTGGTGTGGCCAGGCTCTTAATACCATAAACACATCTGCGGTTCCTTTTGCGGGGTCATGCAGGGAACTGCTTCATGTGGCCAGGCATATTACACAGAAAACACATTGTGTCCGCCATTTTCCTTAGTGCGTATTCTTCACCTTTGGAGGCACTATTTCCTCAATTCTTCATATCTGTCCCTGTGTATCCTGTAATCACAACTGGTTATACACAGTGGGAGAGACTTTACTTGCAGAATTTGTTTTTTTCACTTCAGTTTGGCGGCAATTTTAAATCCCCGCATTTATTTTCAAACCCACAGTTTCCGCTGCTCAGTGCTTTTTAGACTGCCCGCATTAAACCCCACCAATTGTGATGTCTCCGTCAAAGCATAGGATCTTTTCTCTCAAATTAAGGCAGGAAATATAGTATTTCTCTATGTGGGGTTTATTTACAATGATAAATAATACACTAACAGGCCCACCGTCCCTTTAAGTCAAAACAAAATCATACTATAAACTCCTACTCCTCTTAGGAGACTAACTACACATTCAGCTTCAACCCTTACTACCTGGATGGACAGCTAAGCTGGTTACCACCCCAAACACGTACTATTATAGCTGAACATATAAAGTGTCTGAACACAGCAACAGTTTCTCTTATAATAATAATAATAGCATGTTCTTGTATAGCGCTGCTAGTTTTACGTAGCGCTTTACAGAGACATTTTACAGGTACAAGGGGAGCTTACAAGCTATGTTTTTGGTGCCTGAGGCACAGGGAGATAATGTGACTTGCCCAAGGTCACAAGGAGACAACACCGGGAATTAAACCAGAGGCTTCCCTGCTTCAAACTCTCAGTGCCAGTCAGTGTCTTTACTCACTGAGCCACTCCCTCTCCCTATCTTTTACTCCGGGGTTTGGTGCAGACGTCCCCACTTCATCACGGTCTCACATCCTTCCTTCCAAGGGGAGCTCAGCCCCACAAGAGCTCAGAGAATCTCTCCTCTGTAAGTCCAATGTTAAGGACTGGATATCCAGGCTTCAGCACGGTCTCTCCTCCTTACTTCTTCTTCCTGGGAACAACAACCCAGGCAGTCCCAGCAGGCTCCGCGACCACTGCCCAGCCACTGCCCTAGGGAACTGTGCCAGCTTCCACAGCTGGGGAGAACTCTTCTCTGTCCCTTTCTCTGGGACAGCAGTCTCAGCATTGCAGCTCTGTGTCTGCCTTAAAACACTTCCTTGTTCATTCAAAACTGCATGAATAATCAGGAGTTCATCCTGCTCAATTAGCCATATGTGTATATGTATATATATATATATATATATATATATATATATATATATATATATATATATATATATATATATATAGTGAAAAGAAAGTACACCCTCTTTGAATTCCATGGTTTTACATATCAGGACATAATAACAATCATCTGTTCCTTAGCAGGTCTTAATATTAGGTAAATACAATCTCAGATGAACAACAACACATGATATATTACACAGTGTCATTTATAGGCAGAGTGAAAAAATTAACTGTCACTATTTTTTGGTTTAGAGACTGACAACTATCGCGTGTATATACTGTATATCGTATTTGTTTGTTTGTGTATTATGTTTAGCTATTGGCCATAGATCCTATCTTACCAATACATTTATTTTTACCCTGAATTAATAAACTGATTTTAAGAACACTCATTTTACACTTAGACACAAAGAGTGCTTGCAAGAGAGTTCTCTTTCCTCATTTTTGACAATTAACCTTTTGTTGTCTATTTGCACCTGTGTCTATATTCATATGTTCATCACACCTATCTGAAGCGAGAGTACCATCATTTTCTCCTCCCTCCCCTTAAATCTTTCAATTATTTCAGCTCTGTAGAACCCTTGCTTCCTGAGCTATTTACCTCAAAGAGGTAGCAGCCCAGACAAGACAGTCGGGGCTATCATTTTGGGCTTTAATTGTTGTGTCCTGCAGGCCAATAGAAAACCCTGATGTCATCCCTTGCAGCTTCCTATTGGCCCATGTGACGTGATACATTTAAAATGCGCAGAGACACCACCCCTTACCAAGGTATGTATCTCAGGAAGCCAGAACTGAAACCAAAGCGGTTCAGCTCCAGAGATGCCTGCTTCAAACCTATTTTTAATGAAAACATAATATGTCACCATGAGTGCTCCTTAAGTCTATTACAGGCTCTCTGTAGAATAAAATTATAGTGAACAGGGACTGTCCTCTGTGATCATCATGGATATCTATGAGCCACATCTTTGTTCTTTGTGCTTGAGGATTGTCATTGCAATATGGAAGAGCAAAATGCCATGTGAGAGTTATTATGCATACAACAGAAGACAGAGGTGCCCAATGCTACATCAAATTGACAAAACATATATGGTAATGAGTATAAAGTTTAAATACTTGAATAATAATATTACTGACTTGTTTTTTTAGTTAAACCCTTTGGCCAAAGCGTCGTAAGCCTGCATACCAAACGTCAAGGTAAACCAAAAATGCAGGTCCTAACACTAAAACTGTGAACCCTTCCTGTTACCTCTGTATGAGGGGAAGCAACTGCAGTGAGTCTTGTCCATTCAGCAAATTGCCAGAACCTCCCAAGTTAAAAAGGTGGGGAGGGGTGAGCTCTGGGGGGAGGTGCCACCTAACCTCCATTTGACTGTTACAAGTCAGAAATTGATAAACACACACATATTCCCAGGTAGCTCAATAGTACACATCCATAGTAGGCATACTCTACATACTGTAGCTCTTTTGCTGGCAGTTCAAGGTATTGTCCTAACTTCCCTAGTTCTTTTTGACCTTTAATCAGGAAGCCCTGATTAAAAAACAATCCCAGCCTGTTACTATGCAGGACAGCAGCTGTTCAGAACCTTTAAGGTACCAGTATGCGAACAACATGTGACTCATGCTTCTACACTATGATTGTCATAACTGCATGCAAATTAGTAATAGTATAATAGATAACCGCTACTCATTAAAGTAAAAGCAATGCTGCCTCCAAAATTAGTTATTTTATTATTTACACCTGGAAAGGTTTTAGAAATAACAGATGATAGGTTGTATAGTGATGGATTACATTACACAGTAGGTTCAAATTGATTGTAGTGTGGTTGCAAGTGATAAGCCTCCTAATTAGCTTGAACCAAAACGTAATTCAAAATCTGTTTAACGTGATTGGGAAGCATTATACTAAGATTTATAACATTTGTTACTAGGAATAATAGTTTCCCTTTAACTGCTATACAATTTGCTAAATATTTAACCCCTGACTAAAAAGATAAATAAACAATGTATTTTTTGAAGACCTTTTAGTATTTTGTTTGTGTCTAAACTTGTAAAATGTTGCTCCTTGAGTAAAACATAGAAAGTGAGTTATTTAAAAATATCCTTTGAGCATGCTTTCCCTTTATGATGTGCCAGTGTTAGACCAGATTGGTATCATGGAGACTGATTAAAACTCACTTTGATCTACCAATAGTTGTTGACTACAGCAGTTATAATACAAGTGACTGTATTGACATTATTTTTTACTTGTTAATCAGTGCACTGTGTAATGTTGTAAACCAGTCCTATTATGTGCCATCAGTCTGATTTGTTACAGCAATTAAATCACTTAGAAAACATTGAAAAAAGCCACTAAAACACAAACAAGGATATTAAACAGTAACAGATCATTGAAGAAGACTTTAGAAGCTCAATTTTACTTATTGTACCCCTAATATATAAAATTAGTAGTATGGGAGTTTGCAGAGAAACAACTTGTCATTAGTACAGTACAAACACTTTTTTGTAGATAACCAAGGACCATGTGAACATACATTGTTTTTCATTGTACAAGCTGGCAGTAAAATGAACACTGGACTTGTATCACATTTTCTCAACTGCAAATTACATTATATTCAGTGTGATTTTATCAATGATAAACCTAGTGTTGTTTTTGCCCCAGTTTTCCATTAAGAAAAGTTTGAATAAAGAGGTGAAAAAAAGCTGCACAAAAGTTGTAAAAAGAGTTAACATCTTAAAACTCTGGCAACACCATCTATAAGTTTACCTCTCTTCAGTTTCCTGCTTTTAATGTAGAAAACTCAACTCTGAAAAATTAGATTGACATCTTTTACACTCCAACCAAGGCTGTTTCATCTTTGCACCTTTTATCTCTACAGCCCTCTCCCGTATTAAAACTTTTTCAGTAATCTCTCCCTACCCATGGAATGCTACTGTATTGTAGTAAATATTCATCAAGCATCTTCACATTCCACAGTCAAAGCCCAACAGTAAGCTCTTTGGGGAAGTGTCTCCTTTAGCCTTATGTTGTCTTTTACCTGTTGCACTTACTCCCATTGTTTGTAATGTGCATTATTTACCTCCTATTGTAATGTTGTTAAGCGCTGCATACATGGTTGGCCCTCTATAAATAAAATTATACATAGATACATACAAAGAGAAAAGTGAATCACAGCACACCCCATCTGAAAGGTGAATTGCATTACTATCGATGTGCAGTCCTACGCATACCTTATGTGTTTCCAGCAATGTTATTCAGTAGAGTATCTCTGTGTTTGTGCTTTAACCCCTTTAGTGCCAAAGGGTCCTGCCAGCTCCATGGCCAAGGCTCCACCAGCACTGTCATATCACCTGATCGCTTATCTGTGGATTCACCCCTTCAGTGTATTCCATGATCCATGTATTCGATGATCAGCAATCCTGTGGCCGACAACTCTAAAAAAATTAGCAAAAGACCATCATGTAAAGTGTATGACTTAAGGGTCTTAAGGGCCTTTAGGATGGTATACTTTCTATGACATAGGGCATTGAAGGGATTAATGCACTTTTCACTTTGCATTTAAGTTTTGTAAAATTATGTTTTAATTTGAAAGAGTGAAAAAACAGGTAGCGCTAATTCCTGAAGTTACTATTATATGGTATAGGTGACCAGCTGGCTGCCTGCAATATAACATTGACCCCAGGTCAGGTGATAGATAGTTAAAACAATTTATATCTGTGGTGCTCGGCTTATACAGAATAATTATACTGTACATTTGATAAGGATATATACAACCAGAAATGATGATGCTGGCAGATCCAATATGATATTGCAAGTGTGGATGATCAAACATGAAACGAAAAATAAAAATACATAGTATAATACTGTAAAACACTTTTGACAAACAAAGAAAACAAATTCTGAGAACAACAGGTGACTATAATGATTAAAAAACACACATTTAATATGACACAATGAATCAATACAATTAATAAACACAATAAAAAATAAAAATGAATGTGGGTCCCACGTGTACAATCCTGCTATGTCGAGAGTACCCGCTTACCAGAAGATGGTAGGATGTAGGCAGTGGATAATCAGAGAGTATCCCCTCTCCTGTGGCTACTCCATGCGCTCCTCACCGACATTGGCGCCCTGTTGTTGCAATTCACGGCTAGGGTATGGGACGGCAGCCCCGCTCACGCTGTCAATCGCCTGTAGCAGATTCCTTTGGCGAAAAAAAGTGTTTTACAGTATTACACTATGTATTTTTATTTTTCGTTTCATGTTTGATCATCCACACGTGGAGTATCATATTGGATCTGCCAGCATCATCATTTCTGTTCTATATATCCTTTACAAATGTATAATTATTCTGTATAAGCCGATCGCCACAGATATAAATTGTTTTCACTAATTTGAAAGAGAACAACAGTTTCTGGTTAGGCTGCAGAATTGTAACATTTTTGGCTCCCTTATATCTGCTTGTAAATTAAAGTTCGTAGGATGGAAATCTGACTTTTCACACACTCCCTGCTGCAAAAGTAGAACGAAGTCAGATGATGCTTTAATTAAAGCTCTCTTGTTTGCTTTTTGCAATCATGCAAAATATTAATAATTCCTCCCCAAAAACATCCAATATGTATCAATTGATTTATTAACCCTTTGCTGCCATTATGATGTACATGCCTGGAACATAACATGGATCGGCACACCAGGGGTTCTTATGACATAGGGTGTCATAGCATTCAGCATGTTTGCAACAGGAACATAAGTGGATGGGGTTTCACTTCTGTTTGAGTCATCACGGGCCTACTCATGAACATGTGTTCGCTACTTCAAGCTATCATATTGTTGCAATCCCAGAATTTCGGTGGCATTCAATTGCCACCAGACTTCCAGCACCAAAAATGTTTCAACATTTTAACCTCATACATCTTACCTTATTTGCAAGGGACTGTATACAGTACATACAAATGTTTTATAAATTCTACATGAGTATAGATATACATGCATATCATCATCTTCAGTTCTTGTACGAATTTAAGTCGAAATATACAAAATCAATATGAGATGGTATGTCTCCGTTTTGCATTGTATATCACTGTTGGTTTTTATGTAGACCTATAACATTGTGGCAGCATACTTAGACACTATAGGGCCTACACTAGTAGCCTTCATAACCCACTTATCGAGGCTTTTTAGCTATCGGCCAAAAATGCCTACATCGATTCAGTAAGCCTCGATAAGTGGGCTGAATCGACAATTTTTTCTGCCGTCAACAACAAATCACCAAGTGAGTGGCGATAAGCCACTTATCGCCAGTTTTGAAACTCATGCTATTCTGGTAGTTATCAAGGCTTATTGAGGCTCCAGAATGGTGATTACCTCCCAAAATCCTCTCGCCAAAAAAAGTTGGCATGAAGCTGCCAAGAAGCTTCAGAGGTGGCGGCGAGAGAGGGACTTAGAAAATAAATGCATTTTTCCTGCATCAGATTGATGCCGGGGGTCTCCGGAGCTGATACACATTAATACCAGCACCGGAGGCCCCCAGCATGAATCAGATGCATGAAAAATGTATTTACAGGGAACTTCATTACCATAGCGGCTACCCACAAAGGCAATGAAAGGGTATCTACCAGTGCCTGGTTTATTGTGGGTAGCAGAGGTGGATGAAGGTGGTATTTGGCCCCTGGTGGGTGTTTAGACCTTGCAGGGGGTTGCGGATGGAGTTAACCCCATCCTGCTACCACCTAGTAGGCCTAAACATCCATCCTTGGGGCTACTAACCCCTTAACCCAATCCCTCTACCACCAAGAAAAAAAAATTAATGACATACCCTACTACCCACCTCCTCTACCCCCAACAACCCCACCCCCAACACATACAGTACAGTAATGGGCAAAATAACTATTATCTTTCGATTCAACATTTTTAAACAAGTTCAGAACTGCGGTAGTATCCTTAATATACGATGGTAATGTACAAACATATTTTTGTAAAAAGAAATCTAGACCAAGATTTATATTCCGCAAAGCAAGAAGTTTAAAAAACGATTTGGCACCCAGTGATATTGGGATTAGCCATGAACATGAACAAGGAAATATATGGCTACCACAGAAACCAGAGGGTAATTGCATTTGTGGAAAATGCAAAGCATGTTCTTTATTGAACTTAGAAAGAAAAACCTTTAGTTCATCTGTAACTAAAGAGATATTTACTATCGATGATTGCATCTCCTGTAAAACAACTCACGTGATTTATCTTTTGGAATGTCCGTGTAGAAAGCAATATATTGGTCGGACAAAACAGGAACTTAAAACTAGAATTCTTGAGCACGCTATTAACATTAGAAAAGGTTATGACAAACATAGCGTTTCTCATCATTTTAACATTCACCATAATAGTGACCCAACACAATTAAACTATAAAGGTATCCAGATAATATCCCCTGGTAGAAGAGGTGGAGATATAGTAGAATTAAAGCTCTTTCAAAGCAAGAAAGCTTTTGGATATACAGTATAAAATTAGAACTTTGACACCTCTCGGTATGAATGAAGAAATAGATATATGGTCTCTTTATTAATCACCATCTCAATTTTTACTAACTTTTTACTTTTTGTATTGAATTATCATATATATTTTTTATTCCAATTGTAATTTTTTTCTAGACAAAATTATATTTTGATATGTGTTTTTATAATTGCACATTTTTAAATAAGTATGTTTATGGTATTTGATCTAGCCATCTGTTCTCTGACAGATGTCTCTTTGATATACATATATATATATATATATATATATATATATATATATATATATATATATATATATATATATTGTCCTTTTATATAATTCTATATTATGTGGTATTTATCATTTCTTTTAGAATTTGTTATAATAATTTTTCAGACTTGTTGTTATTTTTCAGCATTTTTATGTGAATATCCATAGAGTTTATTGTTTCATGATATTTGTGCTTTAACTAATATGTTATAACATTAGATGTTTTTATTATAATATATATTTTTGTTGTTTTAAATTGCCTTTTATGATAAAATGTATAACATTGAAATTATGTTGTGATTATTAAAATGTTCACGGTGTTGTGCATATTGTAATTATAAGTTGGTTTGTAGCTCTTGTGTGCCTCGTTGGTGACTGGTTGCACACTCACCCTGTGCGACCAATGGCGCGAGCGCGTGGGGTTTATAAACTACCATTATTGTGTGAACTAAACATTTCGTGATGAAGTAGAGTCCATCTATGAAATGTGTGGGATTCCTGTACATTTTAGTCAAAATCTGACTTATTAGCAACTCCAATTCACCACTATTCAACTCTGTGTCAGTGAAACCTCAGCTTACCTTACTCATATTGATTGGTTCCTCATTGAGTGATGAGTTCAGTGCCGTCAGCGGCTGCAGCTTGGAGACACAGGAGGTTCATTCGGCTTTTCTATCAGCTATTGTCACGCTGTGCTCACCACAAACGAGGTGGGACCACGGTGTTGAGGTGGGAAAGGATAAAACGCCACTCGCAGCCACGAGGGCTCGTCTTGAGTGTAGAATGGTATGGATGTCCAGGCCAGGGCAGGAGAGGTACGGATAGTCAAAGGTACTGTTAGCCAAGTTCGGGGTTAGTGAGAGGGATGTAGTCATATTACCGTAAGCCAAGGTCGGGTGCGGAGAGAGCGGAGTAGTCGTATTGCCGTAAGCCAAGGTCAGATGCCAGAGGTTCGGAGTAGTCGAGGAGGAAGCAGGTTCGGTACACAAGGATGGGACTGCAAAACAAGACAGGACTAGGGAGGCAGAGAGTGATGAGAAAAGCAACAGGTTCTATGCTCAGCCGAAGTGCCATTGGCATAGCTGAGCATATGTAGGTGAGAGGGCCCAATGGCATAACAGCAAGATGGAGGTGTGTGAATGAGTCAGGCTGTGATAGGAGACAGGTCCAGGTGAGCTCCCAGGGGTGGAGCTAGGGAGGGCAGAGTAGTATCCATGTGCCTGATTGCGCTTGTGCCGTCCGGAACATTGTGCTTTTAAGAGGCTGGCGTGTGTTCCCGTATGTGTGGACGCACCTCCGTGTGAGTGGCCGGGTGTGCGCCCAGAGCCGGCACTATTTAGGGGTTGCCTGTGTGCGCATGCGCTTGCTAGTGTGGCGGCGATCGGGCGGCATGGAGGGAGGCTAACGTGCGCGGCGCTGGAGGACCCGCGGTGGTGCCGGTGAGTGGGGAGCACACCGATGGCGGCGTGACTCCCCGGGTGTTACAGTACCCCCCCTTCAGGGGCGACTTCCGGGCATCCATGAAATGGCTTGGAGGGATTCCTTTGATGGAATACTTGAATGAGGCGGGGGGCGTGGAGGTGCCGATTGGGAACCCAGGAGCATTCTTCTGGTCCGAATCCCTTCCAGTGAACCCGGTATTGTACTCCTCCTCTGGAGGACCTAGAGTCCAAGATGGACTTAACTTCGTATTCCTGCTGTCCCTATACAAGAATGGGAGGAGGTGGTGTGGTGATGTCAGGAAAACGAGGACTCAGGAATGCAGGTTTGAGCAGAGAGACGTGGAAGACTGAGGGGATTTTCATTGAGGAAGGGAGACGCAGACGGTAGGCTACTGGGTTGATCTTTTGTACCATGGGATATGGACCAAGGAATCTGGGTGCCAACGTGGGCGTGGCCACTTTAAAACGTATGTTTTTTGAGGATAGCCATACCCTGTCTCCTGGAGAGAATACCTGGACCTGGCACCCTGGAGTTTCTGCTTCCTAGCCGCATTCCTCAGGTTCTCCTGGATCCTTTTCTAAAATTTTGTAGAAGAACGATATGATTATCTACTGCTGGTACTCCAGAGGGTTTGGAGGCAGAGGTGGAACCCATAATTTATAAAAAAGGGAGACTCCGGAGTAGAATTATTACGTAAACAATTGAGAGCAAACTCGGCCCACGGCAGAAGGTCCACCCAGTTGTCCTGTGTATCGGCTATGAATCAGCGAAGGTATTGCCCCAAAGTTTGATTAGCTCTCTCCGTCTGCCCATTGCTTTGTGGGTAGTATCCCGAAGAGAACCGTAATGAAATGCCCAACCTTTGGGAAAAGGCACGCCAAAATTTTGAAATAAATTGTGAGCCCCTGTAAGAGACGATGGTTAGTGGTACCCCGTGGAGACGGAATATTTCTTGAACGAAGACATCTGCAAGCCTGGAAGAATTTGGAAAACCCCTCAAAGGGACAAAATGAATCTGCTTGGAAAAGCGGTTGACAATGACGAGGATGGTATTCATTCCCCTGGAGGTTGGGAGATCTACTATAAAATCCATCGACAAGTGATTCCAAGGCTGATTTGGGATTGGCAGAGGATGAAGAAGACCCGCTGGTTTGTCCCGAGGTACCTTGTTGCAAGCACAAGTGCCACATGCCTCGACAAATTCCTCCACATCCTTCAACATCCCTGGCCACCAGAAGGTTCGTTGAATGAGATCATTGGTTCTCTGCTTTCCAGGGTGACCTGCAAGTTTGGAGGAGTGGCACCACTCAAGGACCTTTTTCCGATATCGAGGTGCGGTGAAGAGATGCCCCTCCAGAACCTTGAGGCCAGTAGGAACCTGTGACTGACCAGAACGGATATTGTCCATGACATCAAAAGAATTTGCCGATAGAACAAATTTGGATGGGATAATTGTCTCTAATCGCTCCTCCGACCTATCTTCTGCCATGTATTGCCGAGACAGTGCATCTGCCTTCAGGTTTTGGAACCCAGGATGAAGGAAATTATATAATTGAACCGGGAGAAGAATAGTGCCCAGCGGGCCTGATGGGAGCCCAGACGACGTGCCCCTTCCAAGTAGAGGAGGTTCTTATGGTCAGTAAGAATAGTTATGGGATTCTCTGTGCCTTCTAAGAGATGCCTCCATTCCTGTAATGCCAACATGATAGCTAAGAGCTCTCTGTTCCCCACAACAGAGTTCCGTTCCGAGGAAGAACATTTTTTCGAGAAGAAAGCACACGGATGTAACCTTGCTAATGGTGAACTCCTTTGAGACAAAATGGCGCCGGCACCGACACCTGAGGCGTCTACCTCCAGGGTAAATGGAAGCTTAGGATCTGGGTGGACAAGGATAGGAGCGGTCATGAAGGCTTTCTTAAGGATGTCAAAAGCTTGGGTGGCGGTCCCAGACCATGATGAGGGATCTGCACCTTTCTTGGTTAATGCCGTGATGGGAGCAACGGTAGTGGAAAAATTTAGAATGAAACGACGATAATAATTAGTGAAGCCCAGAAAGCGCTGTACGGCCTTGAGGGTAGTCGGACGAGGCCAGTCAAGATTAGCTTGGAGTTTTGCTGGGTCCATAGTGAAACCGGAATCAGAGATAATGTATCCCAAAAATGCCACTGATGTTTGGTGGAATTGACACTTCTGCAGTTTTGCAAACAGGCGGTTCTCCCAGAGGCGTAACAGTACCTGATGGACATGGCTAACGTGTTCTTGTGCAGACTTCGAAAAGATCAAGATATCATCCAAGTAGACAATGAGGAATTTGTTAAGGATGTCGCGGAATATCTCGTTGACGAAATCCTGAAAGACTGCAGTTGGATTGCACATCCGAATGGCATGACCAGATATTCATAATGGCCATCGTGGCTGTTAAATGCAGTCTTCCACTCGTCTCCCTCGCATATCCTTACCAAGTTGTACTTCCTGGTAAAATATTTTATAAATAAATAATAAATAAATAAATAAGTTGTAGGCGCCCCGTAAGTCTAATTTAGAAAAAATGGTTGCGCCTTGAAGGCGGTTGAAGAGCTCGGTAATCAAAGGTAAGGGGTAACGATTCTTCCGCATGATCTTGTTCAGACCTCGATAGTCAATGCAAAGGCGAAGTGAATCGTCCGAGAAGGCCTGGTTGATAAAGTTGCCTCTGGAACCGGAGTCCACGAATGCCAGTGCTTTGGTGTGAACCCCCTCTCCAGACAGCGTCACTGGCAGCAGGATCCTGGTGGGAAGGGCATCCTTGATGATGGGGGAGGGAGACAGTGTTCCCAATGAGACTCCCCAGGATCTCATTGGGATTTGGCGTTTCCCGGCTTGTGGGGACACTGGAGCACCAAATGACCGGAATTGCCACAATATATACAGAGATCCGCACTGCGCCGGCGTTGTTTCTCTGCAGAGGACAGCTTATTCCCTCCTAATTGCATGGGTTCAGGGACGTCCAAAGAAGAGGATGATGGGGGAACGAAAGGAGGCATGGGAGACCTCGAAACCCATTGACGGTGGCGAGAATGCTCTGTCTTCCGCTCCTGTAGATGCTGGTCCACCCGGACACACAGGGCAATTAGTTCCTCTAAGTCAGTAGGACATTCCTGCACCGCAAGCTCATCCTTTAGGGACTCAGATGGCCCTGCCATAATGCCGAAGATAAAGCCTCATTATTCCACCCTGTTTCAGCCGCAATGGTGCGGAACTCCACAGCATACCTGGTGACTGGACAATCTCCCTGGGTGATGTGGAAGAGGGAGGAGGCTGCCGTCATCTGCCGTCCGGGCATATCAAAGAACCTCCGGAACTCCCGAGCAAAGAAATCGATGTCCTGTGTGATGGGGGACTGTTGTTCCCAAATGGGGAAGGCCCAGGCCAGCGCCTAGTCAGTGAGGAGAGCAACGATATAAGCGACCCTGGACCTTGAGGAGACAAAATGAGATGGTGAGAGCTCAAATTGAATAAAGCATTGGTTAAGGAAGGCCCTACATCCTAGTGGGTCCCCAGCGTAGCGGTTGGGGGTCGGAATTCGGGGTTCCACTGTAGACAGAGGGTTTTGTGAATACTGGTGCCGAAGGAGCAGAGGCCGTTGGCAAGGGTTCTGGCGTGGAAGCCCGGGCTTGGACAGTAAGGGAGTGAAGACTCTGCTGAAGCAGATCCATCCGCCTATCGTTTTGCTCCAGATAAGTTTCAAGCCTGGCGAAGAGATTGGTATGCGAGGTCAAGGATCGCTCCACCTCAGCAGGGTCCATGTTTGTGGGGCTGAGCATAATGTCAAGCTGTGCTCACCACAAATGAGGTGGGACCACGGTGCTGAGGTGGGAAAGGATATAACGCCACCCACAGCCACGAGGGCTCATCTTGTGTGTAGAATGGTCTGGATGTCCGGACCGGGGTAGGAGAGGTACTGTTAGCCAAGTTCGGTGTGATTCCCCGGGTGTTACAGCTATACAAGATGTTGAGCCATCTTTCCTGACTGGCAGCAGACTCTTCTGTTATATAACAAGTCATTGTTTCACAATATATAGATATATAGATATACACAAGAAAAACAGGGACTGCGCTTTGAGTGAAAGTGAGCAACACAGATGAACAAATGAAAAAATAATATATAAAAAAATGAAAAAAAAACGACACCATGAATAAGCCGTATAAAAATGAAAAATTTATAATAAAATAGATGTCAAAATATAACATTATTTGTTAACCTTGAATTGATTAAAATACGATGATACTTAAGTCTCCAATTATATGTAGGTGTTGATGACCTTTTACATTAATAAAATGAACCAATATATGAGTACAAAAATCAGTATATATAAAACTCGGATAGGACTCAAAAAAATACAACAATAAGTATCTATATATAATGTATATCCACACACTATTAGACTATAATACACAAATATACTATCTAAGATGGATAAAGTGTGGTAATATATTGGGAAGTTACTTATGAGTCCTTGGAATAAAATGTCCAATGTGTATATGAGGTGGAGGAATAGGAGATAGAACTCCTATGCAATGCTCACAGGGAACGTCCATGTATCAATACAAACAGTAATATTTTTCCATATACACACAGCTTTGTAGTCGTATCAGTAATCCTTTGTCACTAATAACCCTTAGGGCCACTCTTTGTGGACTCACACTAACCTCTGTAGGAGGTATATTTTGTATGGGTGTCATAGGCCATGGGTACAGTGAAAAAAGGAAAAAAAGAACTCACAAGTCTCTGGAGATCCAGGTGTTGTGGGGCGTGTTCCTACCGAGGTGGTTTGCTATGCAGAAGATTCTTGGATGGTGGTGCAGCTGCCTTGGAAAAAATTTGTGGGACCAAACTTGCAAGAAACTGGGTACAACAAATTTTAATGGCACTTAAAAACAGCAACAAACAAACTCTGATGCGTTTCAGCCGCAACTGGCCTTTGTCAAAGAGTATAGTATACACACAACACATAAGATTTAAATACCCACAATTCCCGCCTCCTGTGATGACGGATCGGCGCTCTCTGCCTATGTGAGTCAAGCCACCCCTCTAACAGGGACGCTAAGTAATAACAGCACTAAACACAGCTGGTATCTCTTAAACAGGCAGGCATCACACGGAGGCACAAAAGCTCCAGCCCCCTTATGACGTGACGGCTGAGCCATCAATGAAAAGCTCTTGGTCTGATTACAATTGAGCTTAACTATTAGCCTGCTGAAAACGATAGTACAAAAAACAGGGGCAGGAAACAAAAGGGTACTATGTACACATACAGTATAGTGGAAACTAGATAACTAAATACCTTCCACATTGTACATAATTAAAAAAACAGGATTCCAAGCAAAAACGAGCACCCCTGAACCCCCTTAGCTATTTAGGAAGAACTGTGTGACAATAAAACTCACTCCAACCATGAAGTGATCCGAAAAATTTAAAACAAAAATGCTGAATATTGGATCATCACAATACATAACGACTAAGAATAACTGGCAAAATTAATTATATAATAAATTGAAGTCTTATACTGTATACTGTTATTCATGTGTCCTTGTATATAATAAAAAACACTTATTTATTGTATATGGACAAAGCACAATAATGAACAGATAACTATACCAATCATCTATAACTTATCATGATTAAAAAATATATACCTAGCCATTGGATAATGATCATATAACCTTATATACCCAAAGATTATACATGTCCAGCATATCCAACCAAGTGGAAATCTATGAATTATGAATGAGCGGGGAGGGGGCGGAAGGGAAGGGGGGGGAAAGGAAAAGGGGGGGAGGGGAGGAGGGGGGGAAGGCAAGAATGGACAGCGGAAGGGGGGAGGGGGGGAAAAGGGGAGGGAGGGGAAGGGGGAAGGGGGGAATGGGGGGGGGATGGAAGGGAGGGGGGGGAAAGGAAAGAAAGGAAAAAATTGATTAATGTAAATAATGTTGAAGTTCCCAGTCAACATTGATGCCCACTGGGGCCAGAGTGTCCAGAGAGAACATCCAGAACATCTCTCTCTTATTCAAAGCATTTAGTCTATCTCCCCCACGTATGTTGGCTTCTCCATGTTCAATTGCCATAAATTTAAAGTTATCGATACCACCATGGGGACATTCTACAAAATGTTTGGAGACTGGATGTTTTAAATCTTTATTCCTAATACAGTAAATCTCACATGTTCCATCATGCGCTGTTTAAGGGGCCTGATGGTGCGACCTACATAACCTTTACTGCATTTACACCAAATGTAATAAATTACAAATTGCGTATTGCAATTGATGAATGTCTTTATAACATGTGGTTTTCTTAATTTTTTTACTACAAGTGATTTTGAGGGATGAGCAAATTTACATATCTTGCATACCCCACATTTGAAAAAGCCTGTTGTTGTTTTTAGCGTAGAAATGGCTTTGGATGAAAAAAGGCTGGGGGAAAGATGATTGACTAATGTCTTAGCCTTCTTAAAAACTATCTTTGGACCTTTTTTAACAAAGGGAAAGAGGTCAGCATCCAAACGCAAAACATCCCAATGTTTACGAATGATGTCCTTCACTTGTTGGGCCTGGTTTCTAAATCTAGTCACAAAGTAGGGTGTTAAACCCTCTTCCTTATATTTGGTTCCACCGGTCATTTTCTTAGATTTGCCTAATTTACTACCACAGGAAGCAATGAGATCATCGCGTTTTAAACTTAATGAATGTTGATAAGCGTCCTTTATGGTAGCTCCATCATATCCCCTCTCCATAAATCTTTGTTTTAAATTATCAGAGTGATGTCTGAATGTCTCGTCTGTGGAGCAAAGCCTCCTTAACCTAAGGAATTGACCTTTAGGTATACCTTTTATCAAGGACTTGGGATGACTGCTGTCTGACCTAAGGAAAGAGTTCCGTGAATTGTCTTTCCTGTATACCTCCATTTGTATGGTACAGGAAAGATCAATATAAAGGTGTATATATAAATAATTAATCTGAGTTTCGTGACTATCAAACGTGAAATTTAAATTAAAATTATTATTATTCAATATATCGATGAATGAAACTAATGTGTCATTACCCCCGTCCCAAATCAGGATGAGGTCATCGATATATCTTTTGTTGAAAATAATATGATTACAAAGTGAATTATTGGTGCCATAAATGTGCGTGCTCTCCCATAAACCCATAAATAAATTTGCATACGATGGGGCAAAAGAAGTCCCCATTGCAGTTCCCCATGCCTGAAGAAAAAAGTGTGTGTCAAACATAAAATAATTGTGCGTTAATAAAAACATGATTGAATCTAATAAAAATATATTTTGTGCTCAAGATTAATTTGATTTGTGTAAATAATGGTGGACAGCAGCCATCCCCTGGTCATGGTCAATGTCCCAGGATTTCTGGATGATGCTGCCCCAATTTTATTGGTTCTTGAGTCTTGGTGGTCCTCAGGCCCTTAGGCCTGAGGTGGGCTAGCTCACCCGTGCCATGGGAGAGTCTGACAGCCCATGCTCCCTCCTTGGAAGGCAGAGCAAGACTAATCTTACTTTGCAACACCCACTGGTTAGCTTCAGGAAGGGGTGGGCTCATGGACTGTACCCATCACTGATAGGCTTACACAGGCCATGAGTCACCCCCTTACTTCCATCACTTACAAGTGGGCAGAAAGGGGGGTCGATGGACCATAGATTAACCCATGAACGTCCCGAACTTACTAGGGACGTACATCACAGATACACTGTGGGGGTAAGAGATGTATTATGGGATATACAATGTTACATATGTATATACAAGGCTCGACAAATGCACTCGCTCACTCGCCCGGGGCTAGTGTATTTTAGCAACAGGTGAGACAGCTCTCCTCTTCTATCTCTGCTGCAGTCGGAGCTCTGGGTCCCAATTTCCCAGAAGTGGAGACACTGACTACATCCAGATCACAGTTCTATGTCCTACTGCACATGCTCACACTACGGGAATCATGGGAGTTGTAGTTTTTATAGACCATTACCGGTTAGGTGTCACATACTGTGTAAATTAGAAACAAGAGAGTAAAATTTCCCAGAAACTGTGCTAGGGAAAGATAGATTTTTCTGCATGTAAATGTGTAAAGCCCCCTACTCCCCACACTAAGCCCCCCCAGGTCCCCACACAGAGTACCCTTGCTCCCCACACAGAGCACCCCCCCTGCTCTTTGAATCTTGTTATTAGTTCTTATTAGGAATTTATGCCATATAAAAATATGGTGTCTTCTTTTGTCTGGCGAGTAACATTTTTATAAGCTATCGAGACACACACACATACCTCGCTAAAGGTCGTGCCACAACATTTCAATGGGGGTTAAGTCCAGACTTTTATTAAGGCATTCTAAAACACAGAATGCCTTCTTCTGCTGCCATTCTTTTGTAGATCTGTGTGTATGTTTAGGATCATTGTCTTGCTGCATGACCCACTTTCAGTTCAGCTTCAGCTCACAGACAGATGGCCTGACATTCTCTTCTAGAATCTTCTTATGCAATGTAGAATTCATGGTTGTTTCAATGATGGCCATCCAGGTCCTGAGGCAGCAAAGCTGCTCCAAACCATCACACTCCCACTACTATGCTTGATAGTTGGGATGAGGTTCTTCTGTTCGATTACAGTGCTTGGTTTTCGCCAAGCAAAAACATTTCTCATTAAGGCCAAAAAGTTTTACCTTTGACTAGTCTGTCCAGAGAACATTGTTCCAGAATTCTTGTGGATCATCTATGTGCTGTTTGGTAAACTTCAGATGGGAAGCAATGTTCATTTTAGAGAGCAATGGCTTCCTCCTTGCTATCCTTTTATGAACACCATTCTTGTTCAGTCTTTTTCTGATAGTTGAGTAATGAACAATCAAATTAGCCAAGTCTGCAGATCCTTGAATGTTACTCTGGTTTTTTTTTTTGGACTTCCTTGATGATTCGATGATTTGTTCGTAGAGAGATTTTGGTAGGACAACAGCTCCTGGGTAGAGTGACTGTGGTCTTTAACTTTCTCAATTTGTAGACAGTTTGACAGTGGATTGGTGGAGCCCCAAATCCTGAGGAATGGTTTTGCAACCATTTCTAGACTGTTGAGCATCAATAACTGATTTTCTGAGGTCCTCAAAGATTTATTTTGATTGTGGCATGATGTGTTTCCACATACAGTACCTGTATGGTGAAGACCAAATTCACAAAGTTTCTGATCTTTATATAGGCTGGGTCCCCCTAAACTCACCCCTAATGATCCACCTAATTATCTAAAAACACCTGATTCTAATTATCCCCATTAATTTATCTGATGAAACAAAAGTTTCACTTACTTTTGCACATACCCTGACTCTTAATTTCGCATTGTTTGTCGAATTAATACAACATTTTGATTCAATAAACATGGAATTGGTTATATTGGTTATATAAACCCTATTGGATATTTAAGAAATGACTGGTTTTCATTCAAGAAGGCTATCATGGAAAAACTATGGCATTTTCATAATTATATTTGGGGTTCACAAACTTTTTTGTGTGTATGTTTGTGTGTGTGTGTGTGTATGTGTGTGTGTGTATATATATATACATATATATAAATATATATTTACATATAAATATATTTATATATACACATATACATGTGTATGTGTGTATATATATGTATATACACATATATACATATGTTTATCTGTGAATATACATATTCTATACACATATATACATATGTGTATGTGTGTATATACATATACACATATGTGTATATATACAAAATATACATGTGTGCATGTGTGTATATATACACGTGTGTATACACAAATATATGTCTATATATACACATATATACACACATGTACATATCAAAAATTATAAATAACCTCTATAGAGAAAAGTATTTTATTTTTGAATGGAGTGTAGTTTAAAAAAAAAAGTAGCTTTAAACCCCAGCTGGGGTGCCTACAGGCACCCAATACGGAGGTCTATATCTCCAGAAGCAGGGGTTCCCCAGAGTTGAAATTAATTCCTTCAATACAGTATATTAAAAAAAAAAAAAAAACGGGTCACTGTAAGAGCTACTCAGGGAAACATAGCTTCTCTCTGGGACTGTGATGAAAAAAAATATTTGGACACAATTCCACTTACTACTTGTTGTTTAATCTATATGTACTGTAGTTAATTTTGTTATTAGTTTGAGGGTTAGAATTTACATTCGTCATGTATTTGGGGAACACCTCCTAATCAATATAAAAATGTCAATAGTTCATAACAGTTCCTTTTTTTTCTCCCTTGTTCAAAATTCCTTCAGCAAAAAAAAAATGACATGAATTTAAAACAAACAATTTTTTGGCTAATTTTGTCAAATTAAATTCTGTCTGTATTAAGACCATGCAAAATGCAATTACTGTATTTTACATACTAATCACTGACATCAAAACCTTATATTAAACTTCTACATTAAAGCTGAAAATTTGATAAACCTCCTTAAACATTGTGATATATTATTCTACAGTATGTTGTAAGACTAGCAGTTTGGGCATGTTTAGTCACAGATATTTATTGTATGTAAAGTTGATAGACAGAAAAATATGATTAGGTTTATTAAAAAGCCAGCAACTGTGATTTATTTTGGAAGCATGGATGTGGTTATTTACCAAAGCAAAGAGGGAGCACTTTTCAGAAGACAAGGCTTATTATTTATTTATAAAATGTGTTACCAGGAAGTAATACATTGAGAGTTACCTCTGGTATTCAAGTATGTCAAGTTTGGGCATAGAGTTATGATGACAAGTAATACATGGTTACAAATACATAGTTACGTAAGTGAACAGGTTATAAAATATATACAAGACGTTGTATGCACAGCTAAAGATACTATATATTATAGGCATATGTAACAGTCACAGACCAGATTAAAATGTGAAACAGCTTTAGTTTTGAAAGAATTTAGGGGCTTATGCAGAGAGGATCGTGATGTACTGGGAAAACGGCAATAAAATAGCAAAAGAATTGGCATAAATTATGGCCGTATGCTGAAAGCGCCTTTACCTTGTTTTAGCAGATGTTAGTCAAATTTCCAAGTTTTTCTGGCGACCTGGAACACGCCATATTATAGGGCAGAATGGCGCGTTCCAGCGCTTCGGTCCTTCTGGAATCGCACGCTATAATAGTATGGCGAGTTCCAGGTTCTCGCCACCTGTTTGGCGACTTTTACTCTGCTGAAAACTTTTCAGCCGGTTTTTAAAAAACGAGCCATTTTCTCCCGAGTTAAAGGTTTTCTGGAGAGTTTTTTGGCCAGAAAATGGCGCAATTCCCTTTTAGATCCTCTCTGCATAAGCCCCTTAGGCTGGTGGCGGCTTTGAGAGTTTCCGATAGATTGTTCCCATTTTGGGGTGCACCGTAAGAGGAGGAGCATCCGGATACTTTGCTGAACCTTGGGACAATGACCAGTCTTTTGCAGTCAAATCTCAGATGATAAGTGCTACATGTGGTAGGGGTGAGGATCTTGTTCAGATAAACGGGTAGCTTACCCAGAAAATATTTGAAGGCAAGACATAAAAGCTAAACTTTGCACATAGACTCAAGTGATGACCAATCTAGTTCTTTGAGCATTTCGCAGTGATGTGTGTTGTAGTGGCATTTGAGAACAAAATGACATATTGAATTGTAGAGGGTATCAAGTTTGCTAAGGTGGGTTTGGGGTGCCGAGTCGTATATGTCCCCATATTCGATAATTGGCATTAGCATTAGATACGCTTACTGCATCGATAGTGAACAAGCTAATCTACTTCATTATTGGCTACACTACACTGTATTTGGTTTAATTCCACATTCTAAGATAGCAATCATATCGTCCCTTGCCTCCTCTTGTTAATCAGTAGTTTAGAATGACAAATACTGCCCCACTGTTTGTTTTCCATTTCTTTCTTGGAGGCTACAATTCACCAAGTGGTGACAGCAGGAAGTCTTCTGGAGTACTGTATGATATTCACTTAACCTATGGAAAATACCTTCATACAATTAAAATAATTATTTCCAGTGTTTCTAAAATATTTGCCCTGTCATATAGTCCATCTAAAAAGTTTCAGAAAGTGATATAGCAAATTTACAGTATGCAAATGAACAGTTTTTGCTATATTTTTCCTAAAATTAACATTGGTCAGACTTTCTAAAATTTCCGCCAGTTTCACCAGAATTTAAAGAAATTGACATGATAAAAAGGACTACGTGACCGTACACATTGATATTTAGTGCTTGAGTTTGTTTTGCGAAAATTATGTATTTTTGCTACATTTTTTTTCATGAGAAAAAGGACAAATTGTGCCTTATTCCCAAAGCTTTCTCACAGCTCTACTAATCCCAACTGATAAAATTGCTTGTCAATATAGCTTTACAAAATTAAAGTAATATGCAGTACTGTACTGTATGTTGACTTTGACGTTTTCTCCTAGCACAAATGTGAGTTTAACTATTAGTTACAGTACACAAATTCTCCCTTTCATTCCAACATATTCTGATTTAGGATCAATATTTACGTTTCTGCTTTAACAAATACATACTGTACCAATTTGGACGTGTTATTTTTTGTATAAAAACGATAATAACACATTAATGTTTTCTTTTTTATTTGTTTGCAGGAGACAAGTGCAAAACAACAGAATACAACAAGATGAAGAATATATTACTGGACAGACAGAACCAGAAATATGTGAGAATCGAATATGAAAAGGACAGTGAAGACAAAATGGTTCTAAAAAAGTTATTGGTGGATCAGATTTTCAAATATTTTGATGCTGATAGCAATGGACTTGTGGATAGTAATGAATTATCTCAGGTAAATGCTTGATTTATTACATCGGTGTTGAGTTTTACCATAGGAATTTTAACTAAAAGACACGTAAAAAACATATTTAGACATACAGTATTTAGGTACTATGCTTACTAGAATAAAGATCTACATACTGTACAATATCTTCCGATTCAAGACACATTTTAGACAAGGGAAAGTGCTATTAAGTGTGGGTGCATGTGTGAATATAAAGGAAGTTTGAAGAGTTGTGGGCAGTGTGGGTCAATGCGAATAATGAACCAAACTATATTAACTTATGCATTCAACATGTAATTTATATTAACCTGTAGGTTTTATGAAAAGTAGAAATGGGCAAACCTGTCTGGATCTGATCCATGGATTATTTTACCTACTGTAAATCCGATCTGCACACCACAATCCATCTGCGGATTGGGTACTAAAAAATCCATCTGTCAAAGGATCCAATATTCTCAGATGGGAGGAGAAGGACTTCTGTTTTAGTAGTGTCACCAGTTGTATATATCCCCTCAAACATCCCTCCTAATAAATTAGGGAGATATGCCTGTGCTGAAAAAGAAGCACACCTGAGGTACCCTGTGAAATATGCTAATTGATATGCAAAATATATTTAAATGAGCCACATCCCACTGCAATGGCATACATGTTTCTTACCTCCCCCTCCAAGTTTTTAAATTAATCAAAATATTGAAAAAAAAGATTAATTATGCTCAAACAGATGTTTATACATTATATCAATGAGCAAATGTGATGATATAGCATAAACATGTTTAAGGGTCTTATTATACAGTATATCAGCTGAAGCAGCCAATTGCATCATTTTAGGCCAAAAGTCTCCATAGAAGTCAATGGGGAATTTCAGCCAATAAATGGCCCAATTGCCCACTTCTGCAGATATAGAATAATCAGTTTAGTGTTTTAACAAATGCACTGATTCTAAAAAGTGTGTTTGATTTTCACTGAAGTAAAATAATGTACAAGCCTTTCTATACACTTAACAAAGACGTACAAATAAATGCCAGTGGCTATAAATTAATTCATTAAATGACAGGGAAAACATGATGTGGACACATTAAACTTGCACTTCTTAGCAAATAATGCATATACTGTAAATCTGTTATTTAATATTATTTGCAAAGTCGTTTAGTCCAAATAAAAAGAAAAAACCACTGTAGATCCTATTTACTAAACCACTATATATTCCATAAGACCCCTTCCAGCACTGCATTATGGCAGAAGATTGCTAAATATGGACTTATACGTTTACCCAAGTAAACAAGTTATTTTTAGCATAGTGTCCCAAGCTACAGATTGCAGAAGATTTCTCAGGATAGAATAACAGTTGTGACATGAGTTTGCATGTAAAATTTTATGTGTTAACATTGTATGATACATGTCACATATACTGTACCACTACTCATGTTCATGTGTTTGTGAAAGGAGTTAATAACAGCCAGCTATCCAGCGGGCTCACTTAACTTCCCGCAGGGCACTAAATATGAGCAATACCTCCCCCAAAACTATCATACTACAACTTAATTACACAGCCACCACCAGGGATAATTTAAGGTCTTACTCTATTTACTAGAAAACAATGTAATTCACAATAAAACCCAATGTAGCAAAATGTGTCAAAAAATGCAGTTAATTTCTTCAAAAAGGTACTAGGTTCAATTAGAGCCCAAAGACTTATTACATTTTAATGTTTGACCATTTTTATTTACAAATTTCAAAAAATTCTAAAAAATATTTTGCCAAAAAGTACATATTTGTACTTGGTTCGGAAATATATCATACATATCTACCCCTAAGTATGTTTTTTTTAAATGAAACTAAAACCAATTATTTTAAATTATAGCTATTGTTATGCTTGTTATAGTGTGCTTCACACAGGATTCAGAACTGTAAAAAGCTTACTCTGTTTTAATCCATAATTAGAGCAGGTACCATCATAGGGGCCTATTCAGGTAGCTTTGATAACTACTGTAAGTCATCAAGCTTTTTGAGCACTTCCCAACGATTTGGAAAGTTTGCTGTTCAGGAAGCTTTGATAACCTGCCAAACTTGTTCAGGAAGGGCATCTCCCCGGGCGATAGCACTCCTGCTCAAACACCAAGTGGGAGCTACTCATCCGGGATGCATAACCACCCTACCGGAGCAAATAACACCAACCGCGCTACTTATTGATTGGCACAGTGTTAAACCATGGCCATAATTTGACTACTGTATGGTTTGCCTTTATAGCAATGAATGGGCAATCTACCAATAAAAAACGTTACATTTCATTCAAAATACCGGGAGATTTAAACGCATAGGAGATACCGGCACACCATACCAGAACCTGTAACTTGGGAAGCAGGTTCAGTGCGGTTCAGCTCCGGAGACCCCCAGCTACAGTACACAGTTATTAAAATGTAAATAAAAACACTGTGATCGTCTGTAAGAGCTGTGCAGGGAGATGCAACTCTCTCTGTGCAGCTCTTACAGACTGTGGCCAGAACTTTGAGAGAGGCTGAGATACCATCGCTACTGTCCCGTACAGTATTGGCATTTTCCAACCTCACTGTTTGTGACTTGTGGTAATGCGTTCAGATTTTTACTGAATACCGTGATAACACAAATGACAAACCGTATGATGGGAACATGCCAAACCATTCGAGATTGCAGCAAAGTTATCGAAGCTACACCAATTTTTAAACGTTAGATGTATACATTTTGGGAATGATTAACTTCTACTTTATTTTTACCTGAATAGTATCTGACCGCTAGATTAATTTCCTGCAGAAAAAGTATACATTTTAGGAGAAAAATACTTTGGTAGAATTATGCCAAATATTATGTATGTATTTTCAACAAATTATAAATATTTCCCAACCAACATAGGAAAAAAATGCTACCATAACATATACTGGTGCAGCCACGAGTATCCGAACAATTGCCTGGGAAAATCTGGGGCAATACCCCAGTAATGCTGCAACATTTCTGTGACATGTCTGCAGATAGACTAATGGCCCATTGGATTAACACAGCGGGGTCCCTGGCAGTCCCATTCAAACTGATTGACACTGCCAGGGACCCCCGCTGTGTTAATCAGATGGCCATTAGTCTGTTTGCAGAAATGTCACAGAAATGTTGCAGTGTTACTGGGAGATTGCCCCACATTATCAAAGGCAAGTGTTTGGATACTCGTTGCTGCATCTGCAGCAGAAAAAGTTGCCAGGAAACAGAAGATGGAGATTATAAATATACAATTCAGTAATGTGTTAAAGCTATTAAATATCAATATCATTAATTCATTTCAACGGCCAAAATGTGGTAAGCTCTGCCATAACCTTTCAGTATCTCCTAGTCGTAGCAAAGGCATTTGGTATATACAGTATTAATTTAATACAGTACAGTTTGTTTTAATTTAATAATTTATAAATCCCAATTCACTACACCATTTTTAAAAAAAATAAACCAGCAATTTTGAAAAACTGGAAGATTAGGAACTATGTATTTTGCGTACTTTATACACACCAATGTACTCTTAATTTTTCTGTTGGTCTCACTACTGTACATCCCTATAATATTGTAAGCTCTTTGGGAAAGGGATATCTTTCTTCCAAATGTTGCATTTATGTATTTATGCAGGTATCCCATCTGCAGTAGTATATTCCCTTTATTGTAATTGTGTTTTAATGTATGTAAACATTATGAAGCTCTGCATATCTGGTTGGCCCTAAAAAAAAGTATAGCTATTCATACACTATATATAATATACAAAAAGGTAAATCATCATGTATAGTATCTTGTCTTCGGTTTCTTTTTTCACATAAACATATACAACAATTTAAGTATATACAACTAAACAAAATGTAAGAGTATACTCTAAGGGCAGCAACTTTTCAGCTTTAACTGTTTTTTTATTATCCTTGTGGGAGGATATTGTCATCAAATCACCATTTTCCTTTCAGATTTGTGTTGCTTCTGTTTCTGTTTTAAAGAAGTGTTGACAATGTATTATCTTCTATCGCTTTTTATGTTCCTCAGGGTATTAAGAAACTCATCCACTAAACTTCTATCAGATTACAATATTACCTCCTGTATTCCCCTTTTTCCATATGGTGCTTTATTTTAAGAGATATTGTAGTTGTTTCCTTGACTATTACCTGGTCTGCTGTTGCTTCAGCAACTCTAGGGTATGTTTTTACAGTGTAGATCATGTTATTTACCTTGAATGATAAGCTATATTTCACATTAAGTTCTTCATCCTTATATGCTTCTATACAATAAAAGTTTTTTTATGACAAACTTGTTAAATCACACACAAAATCTAAAGTGATTTTCAAAATAGTTAGAAAGGAGAAGTTACCACCGTTTCTTTTTTTTATTTCCAAGATCTGAATTTGGAGATGTGAGGACGATATATAACATACAGTATAATTGTATACATTCTTACCAAAGCACTCAAATTTTCTACTAATTTTTCTATTGGTCTCCCTACAGTAGAGATGGACAAATCCACCCAAATCTGTTTCCTGGATTTTCTCGCATTTTCCCCCCAAAATCTGTTTCGCGGTGTAGAATCTGCAAACAGATTTGGTCAGTTTTAATCAGCGCGGATTCATCAAAAATAACCATTATGAAAAGCTGAAGGCACTGATCTGAGAGGTCGCAGCTCCTCAGGAAAAACAGACATTTTCACATTAAAGTGTAAATCAGCACCAACGCCCCAAAAAATAAAACATAAAAGGTACTATTAGGCTAAGGCCCCTGTCTTGCTTGCAGCGGCGCGTGCAACTCACTGCACTGCGATCTGCAGTCTGCAGGAAACTTTTTTCGGCGCGGGGGGGGGGGGGGCGTGGCCAAAACGGATGGGGGGCGTGGCCATGATGTGAGGGGGCGGGACCGCCCGTCAGTCGTTCAGCCCCTCAACTCCATCAGATCCTCAACCGCTGAGCCCCTCAACTCCTCACACACAGACAGGTACTCACGCACTCAGGCACACACACAGACAGGCACTCACGCACTCAGGCACACACACAGACAGGCACTCACGCACTCAGGCACACACACAGACAGGCACTCACGCACTCAGGCACACACACAGACAGGCACTCACGCACTCAGGCACACACACAGACAGGCACTCACGCACTCAGGCACACACGCAGACAGGCACACACACAGACAGGCACTCACGCACTAAGGCACACACAGCCGAGCGCACAAAACAGACACACAAGCAGCTCTCCTCCCCTACTCCCCATTGGCTGACTCGCGTACCACGTGACGCGTCAGCGCTGAAAAGCACAATCCGGTTGTAGCTCCAGCAGGCTGATGCGTCACAGTACATAGTCAGCCCTGCCGGACGGAGGCAGCGGGGGCAAGGACCATTCGATTAAGGGTCTGGTGACCCGTGGCCGCGTGCGCCGCCGGCCGCAGCGGGTTCGCAGCCTTACATTGTGGTACTGAGTAGAAGATTTGTAAATGAGCTGATACAGATTGCTACACGGCCGCGACACAAGGTACTGAAGCCTCCATAGAAACAGCTACACGAAGAGGTTATGATGGCCACAAGGCCGCACAGCGGGTCCAGGCCAAAGACCTTATACCAGACTGGTCCTAGTGGAGAGCGACAGCTTGACTATATCAGTGGCATCTGCGGGGACGGCCAAACAGCACACCCTGGAGAAGGTGGGGGGCGCTAGCTGCGAGAGGGACCTGACTGAAGTGCTGGTGAGATGCGGAGATTGCCTCCCACATAAGCTGCGATTTCCGCCGGAGTTGTGGAGAAGACATGGGGACCAAGCAGGACACTCGCTGGAGCTGCTGCGGGACAGGAGGACGCAGATCCCCCTGAAGTTGGCAGATCCTACTCCCACACCTTTCTGCACAACCCCCCCCCACCCCCCAGAGCATTAACATAAATAAATAAAAATAAAAAACTCACTGATACACGAGCCGAGCGGCCTTGTCTTGGGTCACAACTGAGGTGTCACAGCAGCCGAGAGATTGAGGGTTGGATCTGGAGGCAGGAGGATCCGGAACAGAGGGTAGTGCTAGAGGGAGATGACTGGATTGGGAGGGGTTCGTGGGCCCTTCTCTTCTCTCCAGCGTTGAAACAAGATGGCTGATGCAGCGGCACAGCAGTGAGAGGAAACTGCCGGCAGCGACTTGTGAGATGGGCGAGAGAGAAGACCTGCTGGAGTGGAGTGTTCAGAGCTGCGAGGGAGAACGGTCTGCTGATCTGATGGAGGGAAATGGCCTGCCGCTCTGGTGAGTCATGGTCTTAAGATATCGTTGCCGGGGCTGCAGGAGGGGGGGCTGCGGACCCCCCTTCACCTGGCGGAGTGCAGCCTGAGAGAGACCGATCGTGAGGAGGCCTGCAGAGAGAAGCAGAGGCCATTTTCTGCTCAGGAGGTAGTGGGAGTTGGGCCAACCCCCTGGGTCCTGTTCATTGATGGAGATCATCCCTGGGCCGTGTGATCCCTGAGAAGGCAGCTCTGTGGAGAAAGAGAAGGAATCCAGTGGTATGATACCAATCTCCATCTTAAAGGTACAGCGAATTACTGGAAAAAGGGCTACACAGACAAAAATACTTTACATTACCTTATCACATCCTGGCTCAGAGTGGAACCAACTTCCCAGGTGTCCTAAATTTAAAGTAAATGTGTCATTAATAACTAAAATTACTGACCATGGACTTTTGAAATAAAATATCTCACAAGCCATTAAAATCAATGAGAAGAGGCGCAGCACATGCGCGGCTGCTACGGAGATGGCAGCTTAGTTTAGGAGCTCCTCCCATACCCAACATTAAAAAGCACCAGAACAGCGATCAAAAATAACAAAACCACTAATAAACTACAGGATCCAATCCCCGGTCACCTAAGGATGACAACTAGAGCACAAAAAAGAAAGACGACAGTGGATCTGAAAATATATTTCTTAAATTCCAAGATGACGCGGGTGGGAAAAGAAATGGCGCCAGCGTCCATTTGTGGCTCCGACTCAGAGAGGGAGAGGAGTAAAAGTGGAGAGAGAGACCTGATCACGAAAAGCGTTCTTAAAAATAATCTGAAAAAACTATTCAATGATCTAAAGTCCCTGTTTCAATCTGAAATGCAGGAACTAAGGAGGGACATAACCCACATTGGTATTAGGACGGATGAGCTGGACAGGAAAATGGACTCCACAATAAAAGCGCTGCAAAAAAATGAAAAGAACACTACCTACCTTAAGACGCATCTATCAGGAATCGCAGACAGGAAGGAGGATGCTGAGAACAGGGATAGGATGAATAATATTAGGGTAAGAGGCTTCCCTGAATCCATCACTGGCATAGAGGAACACATCTCGAGATGGCGGGCCAGGCCACAGCTGAAGGAACCACCCAGGGATGTCATCATGTGTTTCCATTACTACACAATTAAAGAAGCGCTATGTCAAGTCACCCGAAATACTAATACATTTGAAGCAATAAAATTGCACGTTTTCAAGATTTTTCACCTACTACCATAGACAGATGCCGCAGACTGCAACCCATTACCAAACTCCTAAGGTACAAATGGACGTTTCCCTTTGGAAAACTGGTATTAAAAATGGGAAGGCCTTTTCCATGAGATCCCTAGAGGAGGGGGAAGATTTCCTAAAGAAAGTAGAAGTAAAATCAGGATGATATGTCCTCTCCTGCCACTACACACCTGAGAGGCCTAACCACCCACACTGGGGAAATTACCCTCTTCACCCACCCTCTCTACCCCCAATAAACAGTCAAATACAATACAAAAGCCAATACACCCATTGTGGTTACCTATGCCCTCAATGGTAGCAAAGATAACACCAATGGCAATGAATGGGTGCCCTACTACCCACCCCCTCTACCTCCAACAGCCCCCGTCCTCCCCCTTAACACATACAGTATAGTAATGGGCAAAATCCCTATTATCCAGATCTGGATAATAGCGCATGTGCCCATTAAAAATAAAATATACCCAGCCAGAATATAGTAAATAAAAGTTGGACTTACCCTGCGAGGATGAAGGCTATCCTCATCCTCCTCATCTTCAGTGTGCACTGACAGTAAACTAAAAAAGCCAACTACTGGTCTGTAACTCCTTATTTACCTCATTGTAATTAACGGGTTAACCCCCTCTCCCGCTTCCCACCCAGGAGGCCTAAACACGCTGCCCAGGAAAACTACTACCACCCCATCTATCCATTGATTGTCACTGTGGTAAACTATGCCCACAATATATGCATGGATTACCACAATGGCAATGAATTGGTAAGCTAAAAATGAAAAACAACCACTAAATGAAATACATTACATTTAAATAAATACAAAAATTTGCCCCAAAAAATATTGTTTGACATTGTGGAAACCATGGCCACAATATGGGCCTGGATTGCCGCAATGCAATGGATGGGCAAGCTAAATCAACCACTAAATAAAATACATAGCTAGCTGCTAAGGTAATGAAGCTTCTTTTATTTTATTTTATTAACACAGTATTAAGCAGGGGGCCTCCGGAAGTTGAACCGCATTCATTTCCCGAGTTACAGACTTAATCTTTCATTTTTTTTAAATTAATATTTGTATAATATTTTTATTTGAAATACCTCCCTTGGTTTTTAGTAAATTGCTCTATCATTAGTTTGTACAATATCTGCAATGAATGACTAATATGTTTCTAATTGTATTTGCAGGTAATAAAACAGTATGGCATTGGTAAAGAACTATATGACTGTTCCCTCTTTGATCTAGTGAAGTATGATGATTACAATGGTGACAAGCATCTTGCACTGGATGAATTCTACAGGGCATTTCGTAAGTATACAGGAGATTTTCCATGCTAATAATTTGGTTAAGTACGGTTACAATTAAAAGCATATTTTCTGCATCATTTTATCTATAGGAACCACTTGAGAAATTAGTAATTAGTATTGAAACCGAATGAGTCCACACAATTGGCAGGTACAGAAAATATGGACAGTGAGTCAGACAACTTATGGTATTACTAGTAAATGATGTGTTTACAAAAGTGCTTAGTTTTACAATAATGAATTATTTGGCTGCAGTGTTTCTCATAAAAAAAATAGTGCTGCCTTTTTTCATTTTCCTTTGTTAACTTTAGAAAGCATTGAGGTATTTTGGAATAATGTTAAACTCTAATCATTAACACAGCTTGTGTACATAGGGAAATGTCTAGTACAGACGTGACATTTTTTAACAAGCTTGTGAAACAGTTTAATTTTGGATAATTGCGAGGATTTAGCAAATTGTGGTGGTCACAAGTATTTAACAAAGTCGCCATTTGCAACTGTCTAACCAAGCTTTAAAAAACAATTTGACTGTAATTATTTCAAACAAATGCTATGAATTGTTGACAAACATTCACAAAAGACATATTGGAGTTCAACTTGGTAGTGTGATATGTTTGGGACCAGACTATTTAAAAAAAGTCCACCAGGTATCTGTTTGTTCTAGCAATCTTGTTTATAAGTGCAATACATATAGTACTGTACGATGAAGCTAAATACCACCGTACCTGGTGTGCAAGATTCTAGATTGGAGTAACCTCAACACCACTTCATACCTTCATTAGATTAATCAGGGAATGGATGCTGCATTTGCTGTAGCTCTGCTAAATGATCTAATTCTCATAAGTTTGATGACAGTCCTACATTTTAATGGCAAAAATGTGGGGGCACTAGTACTTTCACAAAACATCAACAAAGTTCTTGGAAAAATCCCATTAAAGTTCATGAAAAGAACTGACATTATCTTATATCAGGGGACGGTCTCCAATTCTGTAATAAACACATTACCTGTTTGATATTGTATATATTGTTTTATATTTATTATTGTGTTTCCTGTAAGCAAATTGTTTATCATTTTTTTAAAATCGGGTATGCTTTTGTGTATAAATACAGAGTGTATGTTTGAAGTGGGGTAGGATGACATCCCACTTCTTATCAGGAGGTCTGAAACTATCTGCTAACACGGTATGCAACATATATTTAAATGAGTCACACCCCATACCTCTTAAAAATATTTCCATAAGACTAATAGTGACAAGTCTAAGGGACCTTGTGATGAAGGGGCTACTATGTTTGTGATTTTGACTAATTTGAAACTTTTAATTCTTATCAGTAAATATTTAACTATCGAGTTTGTGCTTTTTTGTCTCTTTTTTTCAAACAATTTCAAGACAATAATTCTTTTGGATGGTGAGTTTAACTCCTTGACATTATGAGAGATTATTTTAAGCATAGTTTTCGGATGATAGTCTGAGTGAAATAGAAAATGTGCTAACATATATTAAGAAGATTACCAGAATTCAATAGGTAGTGCATTGTGTACCATGAGGAAAGACAAAAACATAAAACCCAAGATGGAAGAACATTGAATTACAAGTGAGCATTTTAAATGAAAATACTCAAAATTATGCTCTAAACAGTTGGTGGGGGATTAAGGCAAAACTTTAAGCAATCAGTGCTGGGCTTTAGCTAGAAAGGAATGACAAGTTTCTATACAGGAGAAATATTTAACAATGTGAACAGAGGATCATTGTATATCTGATAAAAGAACCAATAAACGTTAAAAATAGTGATTTAATGTTCGGGATCCATTAGAACAACTATAGTCAAGTTACTCAAGAACACTGTAGAGAATTGGTTAGACACTCGGACAAGCCCCAAGCACTCACAACTCACCGGGTAGGAACAAAAATAAAATACATTTTATTAAACTACATAATAAAAGTGACAAACTGGGGACATATTGGGACAAAACAAACAAAACTCTCCTCCCACATGTTTCACGCTCTAAGCTGTTAGAGCGTGAAACATGTGGGAGGAGAGTTTTGTTTGTTTTGTCCCAGTATGTCCCCAGTTTGTCACTTTTATTATGTAATTTAATAAAATTTATTTTATTTTTGTTCCTACCCGGTGAGTTATGAGTGCTTAGGGCTTGTTCGAGTGTCTAACCAATCCTCTATAGTGTTCTTGATTCTGCTTTCTGATTGGATGGACCCACAGCAGCAGTGCAGGACTGGCTTCTTGCTTTATTGTCGGTATACAGCTTTGGAGATACAGCGTATGTGTTATGGCACACTTTTCCCTGGATCAACTGTGACATAAAGATTGCAACATCGCGCAGGACAAACAGAGGTAATTTCAAATCATTTACCCACTATGAGATATTTTCTTGCCAGCAATTTGTACAGAGCGAGATAGGTTAACTCGCTTCCACGGAGAGATATACAGACTGCCACACTTATATACACTGTCTCCTGATCATTATAATACCCCTGCACGTGAAGGCTGCTGACAACAAGCCATTTCATACTACGTTTATTGCCTCATATAACCACTATCCCTTCCACATGTGCTGGGATTTAAGTGTCTTTAGAGCTGCCAATGGTCTCTATATATTACTCAAGTTACTCTCCTTATTTTTGTATCTGTGTGTTTTGTGCTAGTGTGGGTTGAGAGCTAGTCAAACTTTAATAACATAGCAGTGATTTCCTAATGAAAAGAAGACAAGATTTGTAATTCTACCGTGTTCCGTACATTCATACAGTAGCATCCTCAGCCTTGAATAAAATATATGATTTCAATTATTTCTAAAAAGCTAAATAATGGTGGGAGAAGAATGTTTCCCTGTCGTGCACATTATATACAGGAGTGCAGTCCATTGTGCATGATATCTCCTGCTTTTACTGTTGGGACTACTTTGTCAGTGAACCAGAGCCTCAAGAATCAGTCACGTCCTTAGCAGCTTGGGTGCAGGCTTGTGGCTCCGGGATGCAAAAACAATGGGGGATGGACACACATACACACACAGACAAGGAGGGAAAGCAGGGGAGAGAAAAGAGAGGTCAGGTTGTATCATGGGATCCAGTGGAGTCCTCCGGTGCATCAAATCCACTTTGATGATGATGATAAGACCCTTCATGTCCTCAGGTCTTTTGTGGGTTATGGCCCAGGGAACTCCATTGTGGCCAAATTCTTTGAGGCTTTGGTTGTGATATTGAGGGGTCTCCCTGTGGCACAATGTCCATTTATTTGAACACATGCAAAGCCTCTTCCTCCATCTTGATGGATTATTGGGCTCAATTTCTCATTTTGAGAAATAATGGAAAGCCCCATTTTATATGGATTTTGTTCCCCATCAGCACTGTGGTTCTACTTTAAATACCTCTTTTTCTTGCTAAGGTCAGTGGTGATAGGTCAGGGAAGACCTGCAACTTTCTGAAAGTTTCAGGGAGTTCTGCTCCTAGACTGAAAGCATTAAGTGTATTCCAATTAATACTGTATGTAAGTAATGTATGTGCACCAGGACATCTCTGGGAGTTTCCTGAGGTGCTGTTATGGGCATCCTGGTGAAATTTTCAGAGTACATCAGCACCTTCTTGATCTCAGTCAATGGCAGAAAAGTCTGGAAGAAATCCATGGAAAAGCATTATGTGGAATAATGGATACATAAATCCAAAGGGGGGGGGGTTTAGGCCCCCAGTGGAGCAAGAAACCCAGGGCTGCACTCACCAGCCCTGACGAAGCATAGAACCTATGCGAAACGGCCCGTCGGTTTTAGATGACGTCATTCCTTTGACGTAGGTGGGGGCGACCAGGATGTGGCCAGGAGAGGTTGCTGTACCGTGTCTACCATCAGCCACGCGGCGGAACGGGTTGTATTAGCCCTGTCTTTTTACCTATACACCTCTCGTGTTTGCTACATAGCTTTGGGTGACGGGACACTACAATATATACCCTTTGCGGGAGGCTGTTTATGCGCACGGTCTCTCACCACAGGGGAGTGTGTTTCTGTATGTGCCTGATTCACAGCAGTATTTAGGCTGAGTATACAGTACTCCAGCGGGAGGCCATTCATATCTTTGGTTCCCTACTGTAGGGACTTAACTGTGTATCCATATGTGCATGTTACATCACAGTGGCAACTTTGGATTACATATGTGCGGACACCCACTAGGTGTCTCTCTGTCATCAGCCGGTGACCCTAACAGCTTAGATATTTATCATGAATGTTAGATTATCCCCATGTACCTTACCTGATTGCTAGCTGCTATAAAGGTACATACTCTGCTCCTCTGGCCATTCAAGTCTCTTATCAGTTAGTACTTCCAGCGTCATATTGTTAGGATGTGCTCACCACAAACGAGACGGGACCACGGTGCTGAGGTGGGAAGGTAGAAACACCACCCACAGCCACGAGGACACGTCTTGAAAGTAGATTGGTCGGGGATTCCGGATCGGGGCAGGAGAGGTACGGTTGGTAGAGAGTGCCGTTTGCCAAATCCAGGGTTAGAGAGAGGGACGTTGTCGTTTACCGTAAGCCAGGGTCGGGATGCCAGAGATGCGGAGAGTCGAATTGCCGTGTGCCGAGTTCGGGATGCCAGAGGTACAGGAAGACGTAGCGGAAGCCGGTTTGATACACGAGGAGATCTGAAAAAATAGAACTAGGGAGGCAGAGAATGGTAAGGACAACTGGTACTATGCTCAACCAAAGAACCAGTGATTTTGGCAGGTATATAAAGGAGTGAGGGTCCAATAGGATTGCAGCCATAAAGGGGTGTGTAGAAGGAGCCAGCGGTAGCAGGGATAGGTCCCTTATGAGTCCCAGGAGATGAGGCATAAAGGGCAGCAATCTGGCTGCATTCAATAGCAGCAACAGTCTTGGGACCTGTACCTTTAAGAGGCGGTTGCGCCTCCGTGTGGCCGCGCCTCTGTGTAGCAGCGCCTGCGGCTGCGTGCGCACCCCCACGCCCTGATCCGAGGGCAGAAGAGAGAGAAGAACGTGTGCGCGCGCGCACAGTGCAGGGGCTCGCGCGCCTCTCTCCGGCGTCCCTGCGAGTCAGGATGGTGTCAGGCGAGGCAGCAGGTAAGTGGGAGGCACGCCGTGAACGGCGTGTCTCCATAATCCTTACAGTACCCCCCCCTTCAGGGGCGACCTCCGGGCGACCATGATAAGGCTTGGAAGGGTTTCTTCGATGAAAAGCCCGTAGAAGTTGAGGTGCGTGAAGATCCCGGTAAGGAATCCAAGAACGTTCCTCTGGACCGAACCCCCTCCAGTGAACCAGGTATTGTACTCCTCCTCTGGACTTTCTTGAATCGAGGACAAACTGGACCTCGTACTCCTGTTGACCCGAAATCATAATCGGAGGTGGAGAAGAAGTTTTCTTGGAAAAGCGAGAGCTGCGAAACACTGGTTTGAGTAAAGATACATGAAAAACTGGTGAAATCTTCATAGAAGGTGGAAGGCGTAGTTCGTAAGCCACAGGGTTAATCCTCCTAACCACGGGAAAGGGACCGAGGAACTTGGGAGCAAGCTTCATGGTAGGAACCTTCAACCGGATATTCCTAGATGAAAGCCACACCGTGTCCCCTGGAACGAACTCCGGCACTTGTCGTCGAAGGCGATCTGCTTGGAGTTTCTGTCTCCCTGTAGCTACCCTCAAGTTCTCCTGTATCTTAGACCACAAAACCTTTAGGTGAGAGACGTGTTTGTCCACTGCTGGCACCCCAGATGGTAGTGAAGAGAAGGGTAACCGGGAAGGATGGAATCCATAATTTATAAAGAACGGAGATTCTTGGGTAGAGTCGTTGCGGAGAGAGTTCAAGACAAACTCGGCCCAAGGAAGTAGATCCACCCAGTCCTCCTGAGTATCCGTGATGAAGCATCGGAGATATTGTTCTAAGCTTTGATTGACTCTCTCTGTTTGCCCATTGGTCTGTGGATGGTATCCTGAGGAGAAGTGAAGAGCGATTCCCAACCTTTTGGAAAAGGCACGCCAAAATTTTGACACGAATTGCGAGCCCCGGTCAGAGACAATGGTAGAAGGAACTCCGTGAAGGCGAAAAATCTCCTGAATAAACACATCTGCCAGCCTGGGGGAATTTGGAAGACCCCTCAAAGGAACAAGGTGCGTCTGCTTGGAAAATCGATCGATGACCACTAAAATAGTATTCTTCCCTTTGGATTCTGGAAGTTCCACAATAAAATCCATAGAGATATGACTCCAGGGGCGATCTGGAATGGGTAATGGAAGGAGTAGACCAGCGGGTCTGACACGAGGTACCTTGTTACGAGCGCAAATGCTACATGCTTTGACAAACTCCTCTACGTCTTTAGCCCTCTCTGGCCACCAGAAGGTACGTTGAACTAGATCGTTGGTCTTCCGTATCCCTGGGTGTCCTGCTGATTTAGACGAATGACACCACTCGAGGACCTTCTTGCGGTGTTGAGGTGCCGTGTAGAGTCTTCCCTCCGGAACCTTGAGTCCCCTCGGAGTCTGTGACTGTTCCGACTGAATTTTGCTCATGACCTCAAAGGAGTTGGCAGACAGGATACAACTAGAGGGGATAATAGACTCAAGCTGTTCCTCGGACCTGTCATCCGCAAGAAATTGTCGAGATAAAGCGTCCGCCTTAAGGTTCTTGGAGCCAGGAATAAAAGAAATAAGAAAATTAAATCGTGAAAAAAACAAAGCCCAGCGGGCTTGTCGAGCATTCAACCGACGTGCCCCCTCCAGGTAAAGGAGGTTCTTATGGTCCGTAAGGATGGTAATAGGTGTCTCGGTACCCTCTAAGAAATGTCTCCACTCCTCCAACGCCAATTTGATCGCCAAAAGCTCCCTATTTCCGACATCATAATTCTGTTCAGCGGAAGAGAATTTCTTAGAAAAAAAAGCACAGGGATGCAGTCTGGCTAACGGAGAAGTTCTCTGGGACAGAACAGCCCCGGCCCCAATGTCCGAGGCATCTACCTCCAAGGTGAACGGGAGTCCAGGATCTGGGTGGGTGAGGATGGGAGCAGACACAAAAGCCTTCTTGAGACTCTCAAACGCTTCTTTAGCGGTCACTGACCATGATGACGGATCTGCCCCTCTCTTGGTGAGGGCGGTTATGGGGGATACGGTATCAGAAAAATTGCGGATGAACCGTCGGTAATAATTTGCAAAACCTAAAAAGCGTTGCACGGCTTTGAGAGTAGTCGGAAGAGGCCACTCCAAGATAGCTTTAAGTTTCTCCGGATCCATTTTGAAACCGGAATCCGAGATTACGTAACCCAAGAATGCCACGGATTTAAGGTGGAACTGGCACTTCTCCAATTTCGCAAAAAGATGGTTCTCCCGTAAACGTAATAGTACTTGTTGAACGTGTTTAATATGATCTTGAGCGGTCTTAGAAAAGATGAGGATGTCATCTAAATAAACAATAAGAAAAGTGTTGAGAATGTCCCGAAAGATCTCGTTGACAAAATCCTGGAAAACTGCTGGTGCATTGCACAACCCGAAAGGCATAACAAGATACTCGTAGTGGCCGTCATGGGTGTTGAAAGCAGTCTTCCACTCGTCCCCCTCTCGTATCCTTACTAAATTGTAGGCACCTCTCAGATCCAATTTAGAAAAGATGGTTGCTCCCTGGAGGCGGTCGAATAATTCTGGAATCAAAGGCAGGGGGTAGCGATTTTTGCGAGTGATATTATTCAAACCCCGATAGTCTATGCATGGACGGAGAGATCCGTCCTTCTTCTTGACAAAGAAAAAACCTGCTCCGACCGGGGAGGAAGACTTCCTGATGAAACCCCTCTCCAAGTTCTCGGCAATGTAGGTGTTCATAGCCTTTGTCTCTGGGAGAGAGAGAGGATAAGATCTTCCCCTGGGAAGAGGTGCGCCAGGAAGTAAGTCAATGGGACAATCAAACGGGCGGTGCGGCGGTAGTACCTCAGACCGTGCTTTGTCAAATACGTCACGGAAATCCCAGTACACAGAAGGTAAGGAGTTGATCTTCTCGGATATGGTAGACACTCCTCCAATCCTCTGGAAAACCCTGGTACATGTCTTGGCACAAGAAGGAGCCCACTGAACCGGTTCCCGATCCGTCCAGTCGATGCGAGGATTATGAAGTTGAAGCCAGGGAAGACCCAAAATCAACTCAGCAGAGGGCGTGTGGATGACATCGAGAGTAATGATCTCTGTATGGACGTCCACGAACTGCAGTAGGAGAGGTACTGTCTGAAGCGTGATAAATGCTGGCTTAAGAGGTCGACCATCGATGGCCTCCAGACCTACAGGCGTCTCCTTGTTGACAAAAGGGATATTGTTCTGTCTAGCAAAAGTTTCATCAATGAAATTACCTGCCGAACCGGAATCAATGAACGCCCGTGCCCGGGTGTGGAACCCCTCTCCAGACAGTATTATAGGTAAGACTATCCTGGTGGGTAGGATGTTTTGGATGATGGAAGAAGGGGTCAGTATTCCCAATGAAACTCTCCCGGATCTCAGTGGGAGCTGGCGTTTCCCGGTTTAAGGGGACACTGGGCCACGGCGTGAGTGGAATTGCCACAGTACATGCAAAGACCGGCCGTGCGCCTACGTAACTTCTCAGCCGGAGATAGTCGGTTGCCCCCCAACTGCATGGGTTCAGGAATGTCCCCGGAAGAAGGTGACGGAGCCACGAAGGAGGGTGCAAGAGTTCTTGGAACCCTTAAACGATAATGAGTACGTTCATATTTACGTTCCAACAGGCGTTGATCCACCCGAATAGCCAGAGCGATTAAGTCCTCTAGGTTAGTAGAACGATCTCGTGCGGCGAGCTCGTCCTTTAGGGTCTCCGATAATCCTTGCCAGAACGCGGAAGATAGGGCGTCATCGTTCCAACCTGTTTCAGCAGCAAGAGTGCGAAATTCCACCGCATATACAGCAACCGAACGGTCTCCCTGGTTAATGTGGTGAAGAGCAGAAGCTGCTGTTAACTTTCGTGCTGGTGTGTCAAAAACTCTTCGGAATTCCTGAACGAAGAGATCGATGTCCTGTGTGAGCGCCCCCTGTTGCTCCCAGATGGGAGAGGCCCACGCCAGTGCCTGGTCGGTGAGAAGGGAGTAGATGTAGCCGACCCTGGAGACAGAAGACACAAAGCGAGAGGGAGAGAGCCTAAATTGTACAAGACATTGGTTAATGAATCCCCGACATCCTTGAGGATCCCCCGCATAATGTCTTGGTGGCGGAATACGTGGTTCCGGAGTGAACGGAGATAACGAAAAAGGGTTAGGCTGTGCAGTAGGTGCCACGAGAGGAGATTGCCGAGTGAGGGTTCGGACCTGAAGAGTAAGAGAGTGGAGGCTTTGCTGCATGGTATCCAAGCGTCTATCGGATTGCTCCAAATAAGTCTCTAATCTGGTAAACAGAGCAGAATGGGCATTTAAAGTCCGCTCCACCTCAGCTTGGTCCATGTTTGTTGGGTTGAGCATAATGTTAGGATGTGCTCACCACAAACGAGACGGGACCACGGTGCTGAGGTGGGAAGGTAGAAACACCACCCACAGCCACGAGGACACGTCTTGAAAGTAGATTGGTCGGGGATTCCGGATCGGGGCAGGAGAGGTACGGTTGGTAGAGAGTGCCGTTTGCCAAATCCAGGGTTAGAGAGAGGGACGTTGTCGTTTACCGTAAGCCAGGGTCGGGATGCCAGAGATGCGGAGAGTCGAATTGCCGTGTGCCGAGTTCGGGATGCCAGAGGTACAGGAAGACGTAGCGGAAGCCGGTTTGATACACGAGGAGATCTGAAAAAATAGAACTAGGGAGGCAGAGAATGGTAAGGACAACTGGTACTATGCTCAACCAAAGAACCAGTGATTTTGGCAGGTATATAAAGGAGTGAGGGTCCAATAGGATTGCAGCCATAAAGGGGTGTGTAGAAGGAGCCAGCGGTAGCAGGGATAGGTCCCTTATGAGTCCCAGGAGATGAGGCATAAAGGGCAGCAATCTGGCTGCATTCAATAGCAGCAACAGTCTTGGGACCTGTACCTTTAAGAGGCGGTTGCGCCTCCGTGTGGCCGCGCCTCTGTGTAGCAGCACCTGCGGCTGCGTGCGCACCCCCACGCCCTGATCCGAGGGCAGAAGAGAGAGAAGAACGTGTGCGCGCGCGCACAGTGCAGGGGCTCGCGCGCCTCTCTCCGGCGTCCCTGCGAGTCAGGATGGTGTCAGGCGAGGCAGCAGGTAAGTGGGAGGCACGCCGTGAACGGCGTGTCTCCATAATCCTTACACATATATACTGGGAATACACATATATCAGGTGTACTAAAGGTACACTGGCGACACACTTTATTCGAGCTTGGCTAGTCCCACGAATTCGGGTATACCCGGGTGTATTGAGGTTTGTGACTGTTTTCTGCCCGAGTACATTGAGTTATTTTCCAAGCAGGGATTGAAGCATTTTATTCCCGCTGGCTGCAATACTGCACAGTATATATATATAAACTGCATTACAATTCATGAATTTATGTCATCTGGTAGACACGCGAAGCATTGCAGCCTATTAAATCCTAATCATTATCATTTAACAGATCAGCCGCCCATCAGCCAGGCATGAACCCAGGCTGGGAAGGCAAATGCAACGGGGCTTGTCAGAGGTTAGTAGTGGCTTATTCCTGGTATCTGCCAGGTACATACCGGGTATTTGCTCGAATAAAGTGTGTCGGTGCAGTACATGAGACTTTGTTCTGCCCTGGTCACTTACCCACCTCATGTTTTTACGCACTTCTCTTTACTCGATTACCCTACACCCCCTGATGTTCCTTTCCCTTGTATATATATATAATAAACCTTTTTTGTTTTGCGTTGCGTAGCTCAGGGCTATTGGCCCGGGACATATTGTGTGGTCCCTTCTACTCTCTCTCGTGAGTGCAGCCCTGGGTTTCTTGCTCCACTGGGGGCCTAAACCCCCCCCTTTGGATTTATGTATCCACTAATTTTTACCCTATGCACCATGAGCTACATTATACTCTATATTGAATAGTCGGTGAGCGATAAGCATTTGTGTGTTTGTTTTGTGGAATAATGGTCCTGTTCCTCAGGCACCCCCTGATCTGCAGATTTTCTCCTAGACCAGTTTCTTGGGGTCCATTGCTTATCCCTTCTAGGGAGGATACCTTTTGTTCTACATTGATCTGTGTTAATTCTATCATCCATATTAATTTTTATGGCGTTCGTGCAGTTCTCAATGGCAGTGAAATCCTGTCTACAATTAAGCTTGCAGAGTAAGTTTAAAGTATGCAAAAAATGTGTGCATTTATTTAGCTGTGATAGGAGTGGGGTTTTCTGACTCTGGTTCAGATGAGGATGATCTATCAGATTGTATGATCTCCACCGCCATGTCTACGCATGTTGGGGTCTCCGTGCCTCTCCCCCTCCGACCTCCATCATCGCTCCCTCCGTTTGCTTAGAATGCCTCTCAAGGACTATGGGTGCAGTTTTCTCTTAATATTTTGTAGTTTTGAAGGGATTAACCCTGTTTTCTTATTATCTCACTGCCTTCCTCGTGGAAAAGCAGTTTTATGTGGCCACCATCTTAGAGCTTCTCCAAACCACTATATCCTTATTTTTGTTTTCTTTAAAACTGCAGCCCAAACTCCTACAGTGGTATGAGGAGAAGGCACTAACGCCAACCGCCAGCAACCAACCAACCAAGCCCTGCTCCTCTCCAGCTCAGACAGTAGGGAAAGGCATCCTTCAGCACAACCAGCAAAAAATGGGACATGGAGTAGAGTAGTGTAGTGGGGGGGGGGTATTAACAGTAGTTGGGTGGATGGGGGAGTTATTTAGAGTAGAGAAGTGTTGTGGGATTATTCTAGGGGGTGGGGTGGTCAACTTAATAAGAATAGTGGGAGATTTAAGGCGGATTTATAGTACTAGGATTTGTTTTTTACATTTTCTATAACTATAAATATGTGGAATTAATAATATACAGCACAACAAGTATTAAAACATACTGCATGATTTTTGGTGTACTGTATATACAGTGTACAAAACTGTAATCCAGTATGGTCATCCCAGTTCATACACTGTCAATTATTAGATCCATTAAATATAACCAACTGAAAACAATTGCTGCCCTTGCCTCTACCTGCACTTGCCTTAATGAAAAACTATGACATTAGAGAATTATGTACAAAAGGAGACCATATTTTAAAAAACACTTTTTAACAATACTATACTCATATGAAAATAATGTACATGGCTCTAAATATGTGCACATTACTTACTACAGTACATGTGCAAGTGTAGCAATGGGTAGAGGTGACAAGGGAGCGGGACACCATGCACATGTAAAAGAAGAGAGATCACAATCAATAGTAGGGAAATAGTAGGGAAACTACTTGAAGGTTTAATACGGGATAATATTCAGGAATACCTAATGGAAAACAAAATTATTAGTAATAGTCAGCATGGATTTATGAAGGATAGATCTTGCCAAACTAACCTTATTTGTTTCTTTGAGGAGGTAAGTAGGAATTTAGACCAGGGTAATGCAGTTGATGTGGTCTACTTAGATTTTGCAAAGGTTTTTGATACGGTTTCACACAAGAGGTTGGTGTACAAAATAAAGAAAATTGGACTCAGTAATAATATATGCACCTGGATTGAAAACTGGTTAAAGGACAGACAACAGAGGGTTGTCATAAATGGAACTTTTTCAGGTTGGGCTAAAGTCGTGAGTGGAGTACCTCAAGGATCGGTACTGGGACCCCTGCTTTTTAACTTGTTTATTAATGACCTTGAGATTGGGATCGAGAGCAAAGTCTCCATCTTTGCTGATGATTCTAAATTGTGTAAGGTAATAGAATCAGAGCAGGATGTAATTTCTCTTCAGAAGGACTTGGAGAGACTGGAAACGTGGGTAGGTAAATGGCAAATGAGGTTTAATACAGATAAATGTAAGGTTATGCATTTGGGATGCAAGAATAAAAAGGCGACTTACAAATTAAATGGAGATATATTGGGGGAATCCTTGATGGAGAAGGATTTAGGAGTGTTTGTAGACAGCAGGCTTAGCAATAGTGCCCAATGTCATGCAGTAGCTGCAAAGGCAAACAAGATCTTATCTTGCCTCAAACGGGCAATGGATGGAAGGGAAGTAAACATATTTATGCCCCTTTACAAAGCATTAGTAAGACCACACCTTGAATATGGAGTACAATTTTGGGCACCAATCCTAAGAAAAGACATTATGGAACTAGAGAGAGTGCAGAGAAGAGCCACCAAATTAATAAAGGGGATGGACATTCTAACTTATGAGGAGAGGCTAGCTAAATTAGATTTATTTACATTAGAAAAGAGGCGTCTAAGAGGGGATATGATAACTATATACAAATATATTCAGGGACAATACAAGGAGCTTTCAAAAGAACTATTCATCCCACGGGCAGTACAAAGGACTCGGGCCATCCCTTAAGGTTGGAGGAAAGGAAATTTCACCAGCAACAAAGGAATGGGTTCTTTACAGTAAGGGCAGTTAAAATGTGGAATTCATTACCCATAGAGACTGTGATAGCAGATACAATAGATTTGTTCAAAAAAAGGTTGGACATCTTTTTAGATGGGAAAGTTATACAGGGATATACCAAATAAGTATACATGGGAAGGATGTTGATCCAGGGAATAATCCGATTGCCAATTCTTGGAGTCAGGAAGGAATTAATTTTTCCCCTAAATGGTTTTTTTTGTTTGCCTTCCTCTGGATCAATAAGTATAGGTATAGAATAAAGTATCTGTTGTCTAAATATAGCATAGGTTGAACTTGATGGACGGAAGTCTTTTTTCAACCTCATCTACTATGTAACTATGTAACTATGTAACAAAAATAGTTCAGTACTGTAAAGCACAAAAATGATAATCCTATGAAATTCTGCAAAGGTTATACTCACAAGCAGACAGTGAGTAAAGGCATTTCACACATAAAGTGTACACGAACAGTAGTCCCACGTAGATGGGCGTCTGGGGACCAGGATGGGATGGATAGGGTGCACTACAGCAGAGGACATGAACACACCATAGCGCAAACTGTGCAAAAATTTAATGAATTAAAAGACAATTCACAAGTGCTCACTTACAAAGTATAAGAGATTATCAGGCAATAAGGAATCAGAGGTACAGGCATATGATGATCTCACCGCCCCTTCCTCTCCAGGAGTCGCGATTAGGTTTGGAATGGAGATGCTCTGCCACAGGTGCTCCTAATTGCGGCTGCAAGAAGCAACAAACAGCTCAATGTCTTTCCTCCATGTGTCTTGGTATCTGCCTTGATTCGACGCGTTTTGCTAGAGAACTAGCTTCGTCAGGAGCTACAAGAATCCACTATCATTTCGGGTGATGTATCATGGTCCAAACGCGTAAAAAGTAATAAAAAAGCAGAATGATTTTAGGGACAGTCTGCAGATAACAACCAGTACTCTATTTATTTGAAAAATGTAAATTTTTATAATATTGGTTGTTGGAAAAAAAATATATATATATATAAAGAATATTTGTAATTGCTTATCGAATATATAAGATCTCCAATCATATTCATTGATAGCAACGACATACCTTAGTGGATCCGATGTGTATCAAACGTACATGTAAAAGAAAAAGGATAAAAAACAGCAATGAAACATGGTACATTCACCCATCTTAACATCACTGGTTTCACATCTCATTACAACCGTCATTAAAGAAAAATGTATTGCAGATTAAAATTAAATAAAGTATAATCACACTAAGAAAGCTCCCAACTCAAAATCAGCATTGAGACCTGACGGGATCAGAGTCCTTAATTTATAAATCCAGTGTTTTTCTCTCTTTGTTAATTCTGTCTCCCTGTTACTGCCCCTCCAGTGTAGTTTTACGTGTTCAATCCCTTTATATTTCAAACTATTGGAATCTGATTGGTGACACAGTTCATAATGTCGAGATACAGTAGAGACAACTCTTATTCTAACAAATACCAGTGGCAATTCCCCAAAAGACCCAGGTACACACAGGTACATTCTGAATACATGCCTTAAACTTTCCTTAAACTAGCCCCAGCATTTCTGCATTGATTAATGGCCTATCAGATTAACAGCGGGGGTCCCTGGCAGTCCCATTCAAACTGAATTGGACTGCCAGGGATCCCTGCTGTGTTAATCCTATGGGTCGTTAGTCAATGCAGAAATGCCTTAAACGTGCCTCAAACTAGCCCAGAACATACCCAGCACATACCCAGCACATACCCAGAATGTAACCCGGCTAGTTTACAGCAAATGTTAGAATAAACGTTGCCTCTACTGTACACTGTGTGTGGGAAGTTTTCTTCTGATGTTACCCAGGTGTTCTAAAATTCACACTTTGAGAGGTCGTGTTGTCTTCCCTATGTATTGGAGGCCGCATGTCCTTTAACATTTGACCGAAAGGACCTGTTAGTTGTATCTTTATTCCTACAGGCCTTGCATGAAAGACAGCCAAAAAAAGCCTTTGATCGGTCTCAACCAGTTATCATTGGGGATCTTCTTTTCCTCTATCAGGGCACTAGGAGCTAGTTGATTCTTCAGATTTTTACTTTTCCTATATATAACTTGAGGCATATCAGGTACAATTTCTTTAAGCACTGGATCATTCTTTACTAGATGCCAGTGCTTTCTTATTATTTTCCTTATATTGACTGCTCCTATGTTATAGTTCGTAAGAAAGGCCCAGTCTAAATTGGTCTTTTGGCTGGAATTATCCCCTTTCGCTCTAGGTTTTAAAAGGTCTTTTCTGTTCAATAGTCTAGTTTTACGAATGGCCTCATCTAATTTCTCTTTTTAATATTCTCGTTCTAAAACCCTTTTTGTTAGAATTTCAGACTGTGACTCAAAATCCTCCTCATTCGTGCAATTCCGTTTAAGCCGCCGATATTGTCCAAATAGGACATTGTCGACCCAATGTGGATGATGGCAACTAGATGTTAGTATGAAATTGTTAGTGTCTACAGGTTTAAAATACGTGCGACTCTTCAATGTATTGTCTTCAACAAAGATGGTTAAGTCTAAAAAATCAATAGAATGTGTGCTATATTGATAGGTAAAATTCAGATTGGCATTGTTATTATTAATGTAGACCATAAAGTCCTTCAGTGCAGCATCGCTGCCTTTCCATACAATAAAGACACAGCACCAAGCTCACGCCGAGCCCTGGGTAGGACCAGATGTAATCGTCCTCCCAGATGCCCATGAATAGATTGGCATAGCTCGGCGCGAACTTGTTACCCATGGCGGTTCCACATCTCTGGAGGAAATATTGACCATTAAAATTAAAATAATTATGGTCAAGGATAAACTGGATAAACTATATCCCTTCCAATAGAAACTCTAACTGATCAATCATCATGTCTGAATCTGATTCTAACACTTTCTTTCTGCACATCCCTGCACATGCCCTATTGACATGTACAGGGAAGTGACATCACACGTCGCTAACAAGCATCCCTCAGTCCACCCTGAATCTGTCAGGATGTTAATAACGTCAGTGGTGTCCTTTAGATATTACCTTAATCCAACTACATATATTTGTAAAAAATGGTCGATATACTCAGAGAAATTATGGGTAATTGACCCAATCCCTGAGATTATAGGACGGCCAGGAGGGTGAGTCAAGGATTTGTGCACTTTCGGTAAAAATAAAAAACAGGCAAAAAACAAAACAAAAAAAAAAAACAGGCAGCCTGGGGTTACTAATAGACAAGAAGTCAAATTCTCTTTTATGTGTAGCAGTACATGGAATGCATTTGCATTCCACTTAAGTTGTGATGCTCATGTACATACATGGCATTACTCAGTGAAACACACATGCATTCCACAGATTATATTCTGGATGACCTTCAAACAAATGCAATAACAGCTCTTGGAATAACCTAGTGTCTGTACCTGTATTGCAATATAATTGAGATTGGCGCTAACACACTTATGTCTGAACGTCACTTGTTACTGTCCTGGGGACAGACCCGCAAAGCAGAGGTAGGGAGTTTAGACTGACCCGTATCTGGTATCTGGGTCCTCAACAAGTAAGGATATTGGGGTTCAGTTCCGAGTTTAGGACAGGGGGCAGCTGCTTAGTAATGGTCATGGTTCCAACGTCGGGGCAGGAGAGAGGCAGATAGTCGAGGGGCAGGGGTCTAAGTAAGGTAAAAACTACAGACAAGGATTCAAGCAAAAGTAAGGTAAAGGTTACCTTTCACAGGCAAGTACAAAGAGGACTGAGAGCCTTATAAAGGGTAATGACAGGTACCAGCAATTGCCATCTCAACCAGAGGCTTACTTCCTGTATTGGTGGCCATGTTGGTGCACCCAGTGATGTCAGTAAGCATCCCTGTGGGTACTAAGAATCCTCTCACACACATTGCTATACCGCATCAGCAGACAAGCGAAAAACAAACATTTTGCGTGTTTTCAGACATTGCGTAACCGTAGGTGACACATATAACTCCTCCCTCATGTTCTCCTGTCACATTCACAATGTAGCTAAAACCTGTAATTTTTCTTCTGTAACATTGCAAAGATACTAGTATATCATTTCCTCTGTTGCTCTACTGCTAAAACTCTTACACAGTCCCTTATTCTCTCCCGTCTCCACTATTGTAACCTTCTACTGTCTAGCCTTCCTGCCTTTCACCTGTCTTCTCTTCAATCTACTGTATACTAAATGCTGTTGCTAGAGTCACTTTACTCTCTCTTAAATTTGTCTAAGCATTTCTCCTGCTTATGCCTATGAAATCTCGTATTACACACAAAGTTATCCTCCTTACTTTTACGGCTATACACTATTCTACCCCTCCTTATATCTCAGCCCTAATTTCTCACTATACACCGTCCCAACGTGTGCGTTTTGCTCAATGATGTCTTCTGTCTTCCCATTTTGTATCAAAGGCCTCTCCCGCCTAAACACTTTCTCACTCTGTCCTTCCCCTCAATATTTGACTAGCACACTCTCTATCCATCTTTAAGAAGCATTTTAAACACCTCTTTAATGAAGTATATGAGTAGCTCCATGGCTGATATTATACACATTATACATGGACCTTAACCCCTTGCAGATGCACTTACCAGAGCACCCTCCTTCTGTATCTGTACATTCTGCCTACTTACTACTTACATTATAAGCTCTTCAGGACAGGGACTCCTTTTGTTAATGTTACTTTTATGTCTGAAGCACTTATTCCCATTATGTGTTATATTATTATATCATGTGTATAAGTGATATGTATATAAATGGTGCTATATAAAGATATACATGCATATATTCTGTAACAGGAGCAGTAACGTCTGCTACTGTACATCTGTAAATTCTTTGTAATTGTTGAAGTGTCACCATGCAAACCAAACAGGTATAGTTGAAATTCTCTGGTGGTGTTTTTGAGGATTTGATATTCATTGTTTTTGTCTGTTTTTTTTTTTTTTTATAACTTGTATTTTATTGAAATATTTTTTTGCGTAAGAAATACAATAAAACATACATTACATAGTTACTTTGTGCATCGTAGTAAAATAAATACAATCTTTGAAACATTGTGCTGTATATAAAGTGGGGGTTCCACGACTTTTCGCGCCCTACTGAGCCGTGGAAAATGGGGTTGAACCGGGGTTGAGGGGGGAAAAGAGGAAAAAAAAAAAAAAAAAAAAGGGGGGGGGGGGAGGTGGGGAAGGGGGAGGAGGGTTAGGAAATGGCAGGGGGGATAGGGAAGGGAGGTAACTGAATACTAGATGTTGGTATCACCGGGTCACGAGAGATACTCCAGTTGTCAGTCGTAGAATGAGTAAGCTGGCGCCTGAGCGTTGAAGTATATAAGATAGAACGGGATCTTTGAGATCGCTCACTCCTACAGGAGAACGCATCTACCATTATCAATGCCAAATTGTGTTACGCTCAACCCCGGGGATGTCTGTCTGTGCTAACCATGGCAGCCAGACGTTTAGATAATTGTCACCAGTGTCGTTAACCAGACTCGTTAACTTTTCCATCTGGCAGATAAACCATAATCGATTCCGAATCTTTGGGATGTTTGGTATATCGGGGCGTTTCCATAGTGCTGCGATCTCACACCTCGTTGCAATTGCAAAATGAGAAATTAATTTATTTTGGGATTTTGTTAGATCTTTTAGAGGTCTGTTCAGGAGGAACAGCCAAGGATCTGGGGGAATAGTGAGGTCAAAAATCCTCTGTATCCAATTTCTAATCTTGTCCCATATTTGGGCTATTCGTGGGCAAGACCACAGCATATGTAACAAGTCGGCCGTTCCTCCGCACTGCTTGGGGCATGGGGGGAGGAACCTGGCACGAACTTAGATAATTTGAGTGGGGTGAGGTACCACCTCATGAGTACTTTATATGCGTTCTCCTTTAGTGTGGTGCAAATAGAGCTTTTGGCTGTGGCTAAAAATATGGTGTTCCAATCGTCCTCTTCTAGAATCTCTCCTAGGTCCGTCTCCCATTGGTTTCTAAAAGCAGGGGTGTGTTGGTGTGATGCTGAGAGATCGACTACTTCTTTATATATCGTTGATATAAGTCCCTTAGTGTCGGTTTCTGCCCGACAGAGCTTTTCGAATTTAGTCAGGGGGGGGTATGGGGCGAATTTGTTGTAGAATGCTCTTATCTGGAGATATTTAAAGAATTCTGAGTGGGGGATATTTTGTTCTGATCTGATGTCTGTTTTTTAATCCATTTTCTTATTTCCATATTTACATTCAGATGTAATTTGCAGTGAACCAATCAGTGATATTTACTGGACTGTACTGTATATTGGTAACAAAATGACACACTTGTCACACAGACCATGGAGTCACCCAATGGTTTGTCTGGCCTTGTGAAATAAGTTTGGTATTTTCTGCATTTTTTAAAGTTTACTATATAATTTTAAGAAAGTATTTAAGTTTATTGTCATATATTGAAATTGCGTAATTATCTCGCCCCCCCCCCCAAAACACAACTAGTAACATATAACACTATTATTTGTCTTTCATTTTTTTATGATTTATTATACCAAAAAGATACATTTTATTGCTCATTGTTGTCATTTCATATTTGTTGTATAGCATTTCTTACAAGTGTAATACTTCTGACAAGTAACATTCATTAAAATGATAAACACTCTGTTGTCCCATTTAACAGAAAATTCATGATTCTCGTTTATACATCTATGCAATATAAAGAGAGGTGCAATGTGTATGTTTCCAGCATGCAGGAGGTTAAACTCCTCTGGAGAGTGTAGCTTCAGGTGCAGCTAATTAAGGCAGAACTCAAAGGGGTTTAAAAAAGCAGTCAGCAGCTGCCAGCTGAGAAAGACTTTCCCCAACAAGGAAGGAAGCTGGTTGGTACGGTTACAGAGGAAGTTACAGAAACATTTGATGAGCCTACGATGTCAGGACAACGTGCATCAGAAAGGCGCTGAGATGTGCTGCAGTTCAGAGCGACTGACAGAATCATCATGGGAATGGCAGCAAAGGAAAATGAGGAGTGACAGAAAGATTAATCCATAAACCAGGCTAAAGATGGGTCAGCTCAACCATTCCAATCTGCCAGGGAGAACAGAAACAAAATAGGAGATGAACGGAGCACAGCAGCAGGAACAAGCAGCTGACAAAGCATTATTTATTTATTTATTTTATTTATAAAATGTTTTACCAGGAAGTAGTACATTGAGAGTTACCTCTCGTTTTCAAGTATGTCCTGGGCATAGAGTTAAAATGACAAATAGTACATGGTTACAAATACAGTTACATAAGTGAACAGGGTATACATTATATACAAGACATTGCATGCACAGTTAAAGATAATATATATTATGGGCGTATGTAACAGTTACAGACCAGATTAAAATGTGAGACAGCCTTGGTTTTGAAAGAACTTAAACTGGTGGTGGATGTGAGAGTCTCCGGTAGGTTGTTCCAGTTTTGGCGTACACGGTAAGAGAAGGAGGAGCGGCCGGATACTTTGTTGAGCCTTGGGACCATGAACAGTCTTTTGGAGTCAGATCTCAAATGATAAGCAAAGCAGTGTTTGGGGTGTAAAACGCATCTAAGGTTTTTTCTGCCTCTGCACTTATGGCCGAATAAAGTTTATTTTTAATTGATTTTTTTTTGTCCAGTCTGGCAACTTGTTCCTGCTGCTGTGCTCCGTTCATCTCGTATTTTGTTTCTGACCTCACTGCTTCCGGATGCATGCTATCAGTGCCCTGTGGATTTTTCTGTGAGTACATGCTATTTTCTCCCTGTCTGACACAATAGCTTTTTGCCTGCACAATTGTGTACTCTGCACTTTACTATTATCTAAGGAGGGGGGACTTACCTTATCTCTGGGGATGTCTTCCTTTGGCGTTCACCATTTGGGGTTTATGTCCCTATTCCCTTAGTAGGCAGTGCTCCTGAGTATCACACCATGCTTCTTGGATTCATGTGGCTGCATATACTGTCTTTTGGAGATCTATACTTCTCACGCTTTATTATGGTACATTTAGGATTAATATATCCTTCCAGACATCTAAGATATATGCTATTACATTGAAGTATACTTGGACCTGTTTTTTTCCAAGCATTACTCTGAGGCACTGATTTGTGGATTAATTTCCATTTCGTCTCCAGCCAGGGAGAACACTGGTTTGCTCTTTGAACAATGGGAAAAGGAGCGAGATGCTAATGCCGACTTAGGGGCCTATGCAGAGAGCAGCGAATTTTAAAATTGGCGAATTTATTAAAAAGTAGCTTTTTTGGAGAGTTTTATTCTCCATATGCAGAAAAGTGCGAATTCTGCTATGTTTAACATGGATGCGTGTGGCGAGTTTAAATTGGCGAGATGCGCGCTTCAGAAACGTGTAAAAACAAATTTGCGCCTTTTTTTTCCCTTTCCAATGGCCGCGAGTGGCAGCTTCTTGCCAGTTTTTTTTGCCGAGGCAAAAAGGAGACAATCGCGCCATTTTATTGGCGCGAACAGCCGCTAGATGCCGTTCGCGCCTCTCTGCATACGGATATTTTTAAAACTGGCGAGATTGAGGTTCTCGCCAGCCGCGAGGCGAGTTTTACAAATAGAAAAGAAAAATTGGCGCGTTTTTCGGAACTCGCCATTTTCTGCTGCTTTCTGCGCGATTTTCTCCAAAAAATGGCGAATTTCGAAATAGCGCTGCTCTCTGCATAGGCCCCTTACAGAGATATCTGTCCCAAAAAATTCATCTTTTCGCGCCGTTGCCTGCGCTCAAATGTATGTATTGGTGTGTATGTGTGTATGTATGTATGCATGTATGCGTGGATGTGTGTTGGTATGAATGTGTGTGTGTGTGTGGGGGTAAATAACTGCAGAAGTAAAAAAACAAATTATTTAACTTTTTTTTTAATTTAAAAAAATCTTACTTACACTCCACTTACACTTACACTCACACAACATATACATACATATACACGCATATACACACACATACATTACCTGCAGCTCCCGGCACTATATACAGGAAAAGCATGCGGCCCGTGCATGCGCGTTCGCATAGGAACGCGCGGCCGCATGGCCTCATCCTGTATATAACAGCCCTTACAGAGACAGCAGGTGAGGGATTAAATGCTGTAGATGGCAGTGCTTGTCACAATTGGTTGTAGAAGTGGGTGTGGGACCAATAGCCATGAGTGCAAGCTATTGGATACTTAATTCGTGGGGCAAGTTTTAAGGTTAGTCAGTATTAAATCAGAAGGTTAACAATATTTACAGGTGAAGATATGGCAGGGAGGCGTGGATGTGTATGTCTGGGTTCAGGCTCAGGGGAGATCCCCAGCAGCAAGGAGGAGTAGATAGAGGGTGTGAATAGAGGATTTGTGTGGGTGCTTTTTATTGAGGGGTAAAGAAGTTGTTGGGAGAGAGGTGTATAAATAAAGTTAGGCTCCCTCCTAGCCTACAATAGGGTTGGCTTATGTTATACATTTATTGTTTCAATACACTACTGTGAGTTTTCTATTGATGTATTTTACTTATTTTTTCATTTTTTGAGTGCGGGGAACCATCATATCTATTTAGTTATTACTCTGAGGAGGCCAGGGGGCCCTCTCTGTTTCCGCGCACCTGATCATCTATTTATCTACTGAGGTACTTTATCTCTAGTGAAGTGCTGCTTAAACTCACATACTTTTTGTATAAATAATGGTGCAGTGGGAAGTGGGGAAGTTGGAGAGAACATTTGACTAACAATTAAGGGAGGGGTCTGCCTAATCAACTCACAGAAACATAACAAATATTTGTTAATTAGATTTTAAGTTCTCTTTGCATTGATAGAAGAAATCAGCTCACAGAAACATACCAAATAGTTGTTAATTAGATTTTATGTTCTCTTTCGATAGATTGGCACCTACTACCATATTTTGTGGCATAGATTTGCACCTAATGGGAACCTGCAATGTCATCTTATGATGATGGCTTTATATTGGCCACTTCAGTGAGGCCAACACTGTATTTAGTATTAAAAGGGATTAAAAAAATGCAGGCTTACACTTCATATGATCGAGGTAGGCAGTATGATATAGGTAGTGGGTGCTCATCTGGTCGCGATCCTTTTCAGTTCCTCCCTATCCTCTGCTCCACCGCAATACTCTCGCGTCCACGCCAGGCACTCCCGTTGCGTCACTTCCGGTTGTTAAGCGAACTTCCGGATCTGATGACAGGGGTGGACCTCAGTTGTTCTTCCTCTTTGGTATGGGCTGAAACACTCTACATGTTTCGCCGTTGTTACGGCTTCATCAGGAGTTCTCGATCATATGAAGTGTAAGCCTGCATTTTTTTAATCCCTTTTAATACTAAATACCATCTGCACTATATGGTCTATTTTCTTCTTTTTTTTCTCCTTGGAGGTTGGGGGCTGGTGGCTGCTGTATACACAGGGAACATCCACCCCTTAAGTTGGGTGACTGCCTGAATTTGACTGCTTTATTGTGAGTAGTCATTTTTGAGCTTTGTTTGCACAAATTTATTCACAACAGCATTACACTATGTAGTGTTTCTTTATTTCCTAACAAAGAGACGATCTCCCCTGATTTGTTGGAGGATCACCTGGTGCAAGACGAGTGGAACAGTCTTTATCAAGGGTTGCAGTTTGTTTCTAAGTTTCTTAATTTTTTCTTTAGATCACTTGATTGTTATTATCCCACTGCATTATTATTTACACATATGTGGTTGAATTGTATATTGTCACATTTAGGGTGTGTTTAGAGCGCTATTGTTAGTTTTTTTCACACAGAAGAATTGGCCAGTGTTTATTTAAAATCTGGTGAATTTTTGGGGCCATTTCATTATATTGCGTGACAAAGGCCAAGTTACCATTAGGTTCCTTATCCCTTGCTAAGTTCTTGTTTTTATATTCTAAAAGGGTATTCCTATCTATTTTATCTACCTGCTGAGATGCCTCTGTAAGCAGTTTTTCAGAATATTTTCTAACCCTAAATTTCTCTTTTAGCTCACTAGCCTGAACAGCAAACTCCTCCTGGTTTGAGCAGTTGCGCTTCAGGCGAATGAGCTGTCCCTTTGGGATATTGCGTATCCAGCCAGGATTATGCTGGCTGTCCGCCCTGAGGTAATTGTTCGCCTGTACAGATTTAAAATAAGTTTTTGTCTGAATCTTATTGTTAGTCACAGATATACTCACAAACAGAAGACTTTGAAAATGAAAGTTTTAGCTAAATAAAAAAATAAAACATTATACCAGGTAACTGGATAAATAAAACGCATTTTGTTCTAACATGTCGTGTTCTAGTGTATTAGTACATAACATTTTAGAAAAAAATATATTATTTTTCACAGCACAGTATTTTCCTTCTGGTTATTCTAAAAAAAAAACAAACAAAAAAACCTGTTACCAGAGCGTATTCTTGCCAGGTTTATTTATTGAGATATCGGCTTCTTAGCCTTTGCTTGACTTACACATTTATGACTACAGTATGTACAGTTTATTTCTGTTGACTGCAATACAGAATTGTCATGCTATTACTTTATAAATATTTCAAATATTTCATGTACAAATGATATTTTAGTGTCTCTGCAGTAGATTATTAAAACATAGATGTAGCCAGGTCCCCCAGGCTTACCCTTATCTCTGTATGCTGTGAGAATAGAGACGGTTGCAGTGCATGCAGGGAGTGCTTCGGTACATCGGAGGCTCCGCAGTGACCCGAGCGAGTAGGGCGTCGCCATGTTTGGTGTTCGCGCATGCACGGTGAGCCCGTGGAGGTGGTGATGGAGCAGAGGTCGCGCATGCGCAGTAAGGGGTTGCAAGAGCCCGCGAAACAGGAGCTTCTCCTATAGGGTGGAGCGCATGGGACTACGAGTCCCAGGAGCCTTAGCAAGACCAGGTGACACCAGGGAGCCTATAGGGCGGGCGGATTCGCGGAAGGAAGGTTTAGGAGGTTGCACAGGGGAGCACGTTGGGAGAGCTGATCAGGAGGAGGAAGGAGAAGGAGCTCTGCGTGTAGGGTGGCCAGTAGCCCCTACACTAGGCCACATACCCCCGGCCCAGTTAGGCCCTGAGTCACCGTGAGTGAAGCAGACATAGGGACAGGCCATAAGATAGGAACCAGACCCCTTAGTACCAGTAGGAGAGTTGTTACACCCAGAGACTGTCGCGTTACCATACCGGAGCTTTGGGCTCAGACCTCGGCCAGCACAGCAGTCGCCAACCAGGTGGGATCGCCCCGGAAGGTATCCCTGGAGTGTCTTCATCGTCGGATCCTTTGTGAAGTTCCTTTGCAGGCCCGAGCGCTGGAGCGCTCGGCAGGTAACCTCAATACAGTAAGTGCACCAACTATAAGATCAGAACATAGTGACTGCGCAGTCACACACACACATACCCTACTTTGGGGGTGGGGGGAACTGTGCTGTGGGGAACTGGACACGGTGTGGGTACATGGTGAAGGGGTCGCGTCCTGCGAGACGCAGTAGTATAGTGTCTCCTATATGGAGGGACACCTGTTTGATGATATGCAAGGTTATGGATGCCATTAGTAAAGTCATTTGTTATTTTATATGCTGTGTGTATTGTATAACATTATTGTCCTGTGAGGAACAACTTCCACTCTGCTGGGAGCCATCAAAGGGGGAGGCGCTGCACTTGGTAAGAGGTTATCGGTATTCATATGTGTTGCCTCAGGCTCTCCGTGGCGGAGGCTTAGGCCCTGCGAGCCAACCGGTTGAACAGCATTGGTAGTGCACTGTATTCAATTGGAAACAGAGCTACATTTGGAGGCGCTGCGGAGATCAGACCTGGGGTTCCCCCGATCCTAAATTCACACAGCCACCTTTCCAGGATGACTCTCCCCACGCGTCAGAGCGTGCGCGAATGGGCACGGCAGATGCAAACACCCGCCCGCCGCGTGCTGGCCGTGTGTCAAGTTCCTATGGCCTTGCCCCTAGAGACATTACAAACAGCCCTAAGACAACTACCAGGATTCTCCAAAGCCCGTCTGGTGGATGTCCTCATAGACCAAGATGCCAAGTGGAACACGCTGCTAGTTGACTGTCGCAGAGATTTAGTGGTCCTGGAACCGTCCATTCCCCGATACCTACAGCTCCCCAACTCCCCACCAGGCAGAAGCCCCTTTGTCTACCCACTCAGGGACATACCCACCGACGTGCTTGGCGAAGATTGTCATACTCCCGCCTCTGCTAATTACCCGTACAGTGACGCGGGTAGTTGTCGGTCAGAATTCAGTTAGCCGGGGTCCAGTGCGTCCGAAGAAGCTGGACTGTGTAGGGATATGCTGCAAAAACTTAATGACAAGGTAGGCCAACTGGTCACCCCACCCAGTTTACCACCCCTAGTAGAAGCACTCACTCTGACTCCAAAAATTACAGGAAACTGAGAGCTTTCTCAGGGACCCTGTCCGTCACGGCGGGGGAAGACGGAATAGACCCGTGGAAAGAACACACCAGGGGTGTAATGGTGGAATGGTCCTGTACCGACGCGGTCAAACGCCAACGCATCATGGAATGCTTGAGACCCCCAGCATCCACTCTGGTCAGTATTCATAGAGAGCAACATCCTGATGATTGTCAAATTCTTGACGGAGGCCTATGGCGTGGCAGAAGATGATGGGGCCCTGTGGGCCAAGTACTATGCCATTAACCAAAAGGAAGGGGAAGACTTGTCGGCCTACATCCATCGAGTACAGATAGCGTTGGGGCCCCTACTTCACCACAAGTACGTTATAGCCTCACAGATGGATGAGTATCTCCGTAAACAATACCTGCAGGGGTCCAGCCCTAACCACCCCATTGCCAACATGATTCGTGATAACCTCACCAGAGGGAGCCCCCCAACGTTCACGAAGTTGTTACAGCAAGTCAAGGAGCACGAGGCTCATCTACTGCTTCATTCTCCGCAGAAATCAAAAGGGGTCTCCACCCCCAAGAGTAAGGGAACTAGTGAGAAGAAAGAGGATCCCCGGACAAAACCGTGGCAGAGCGGCCAAAGTACTCGGGGAGGGCCTCTCCCTCTACAACCGTCGTATGCCGCCCCATGATCTGTCTACAAGTGTGGGAAAAAGAGGCACCTATCTTATGACTGCCGGATGGGAGAATCCCGTGCCTCCCCCAAGAAGTTCACGCCCAATGCAATGTGGAGTATACGCTGCCGCTGACGGAGAGGCCTTTGAGGCTCCGGCTCCACCCGAATCCTGCACCACCAATGACCTAGTTCCGACCACTACCAGAGATGATGACTGTCCCTGTGACTGGAACAATCGAGTGGGACCAGTGGCCCTCATACGCGTGTTAGTTGATGGCATCTACTCCTCGGCCTTGCTGACATGGGGTCACAAGTGACCATCATATATCGAGGCTTCTATGACCAACATCTCCAGAACAGGCCCCTGAAGTCGGCCGAACACATAAAAGTGAGGGGCCTGAGCAATGAAGACTACCCTATCGATGGCATCGTGACGGTGTCTCTGGAGATTCAGCAGCTCAACACCGGGACATCACACCCCATGAACGTGGACGCCCTCGTGTGTCCGGAACCCAAGGACCTGCCCAAGTATCCGATCATCCTGGGGATCAATGCCGACATTGTGCAGGCCGTTATCCGGGCCTACTTGCAAGAGACGAATGAATTGCCTATGTCCAGTCTTCAACTGCAGCTTATTCAGGTGGGCAGGGACTCCCCGGCCTCGGTCCCCGAGAACTACGGACTGTTGTTCTGCGGCAGAGCCGGCCTAATGGAAATTCCGCAGGAAGCGGTACAGAGAATGCCGGCATGGTGCTCATATGCCGAGCGTGAAGACACCGAGCGCCTCTTCTCATTGGAAAGCACTCCTGAAGAAGACGCATGAGAGGATAACGAATAGTACCTGAGTTTTGGAACTGGGCCGCTGCCATTCCTCGTCGCATCTATGTGTTGGTGCAGAACCTCTCCCCCTTCACCATGGCTATAGATGCTGGACAAAAATTGGGTCGGATCTACCCGGTCAGTCTAGTGATGAGCCTGTCCAGGTCAAAACTGCCCACGCAGGATGCTCCCCAGAAGGGCTAGAATTGGACTTCGGGTCGTCCAGGCTGCCCGAGGAGTGGAGAGAGAGGCTAAGGGGCCAATTAGAGGACAGGCGTGACGTCTTCTCTACTGGTGAAATGGATGTGGGGTGCAGTCGCAGTGCCCAGCACACTATTCGGATGAATGACACGACTTCCTTTCGTGAGCGCTCCCGGCGCATCGCCCCTAGGGACGTCGACGATGTACGGGCCTTGATTCACGAAATGGAGGAGGCCGGGATCGTCACGGAGTCAAGGAGCCTCTACGCGTCCCCCATTGTGGTGAGGAAGAATGGACTGTGAGACTGTGTGTGGATTATAGGACCTTGAATAATCGCACGATTCCTGATCAGTATAACCTCCCTCGCATAGAAGAGATCCTGAATGCCCTCAATGGGAGCAAATGGTTCAGTGTGTTGGATCTAAGATCCGAGTACTACCAGGTGCCCATGAGCCCAGAGGATCAAGGGAAGACGGCCTTCCTCTGTCCGTTGGGATTCTATCAATTCATCCGCATGCCACAGGGCATTTGTGGAGTGCCGACTGATGGAGAAAACCTTGGGAGACCTGAACCCCAGAGAATATTTGGTGTATCTGGACGACATTATCGTTTTCGGCAGAACACTGGAGGAACATGAGACCTGACTCCTGAAGGTACTCGACCGTCTCGCCCAAGAGGGACTCAAGTTGTCCTTGGATAAATGCCGATTCTGTAGGACCTCAGTGACCTACGTGGGACACATCGTGTCCGCCGAGGGAACAGCCACTGACCCCGCCAAGATAAAAGCCGTAGTAAGCTGGCCGCGGCCCGATAATGTGGTAGAATTGCGCTCTTTCTTGGGGCTCTGCGGATACTATCGCAGACTCGTGGAGGGATATTCTCGTCGGGCCAAGCCCCTCAACAGTCTTCTCAAAATATATCCAGAAGACACGGGACGAAAGGCAACCTCCGCACGACAATCTTTCGGGGACAAGTGGACTACGGAGTGTGAACAGGCCTTCCTGGACCTGAAACAGAGCTTGACGGCTGCCCCGGTATTAGCCTATGCCGACCCCGAGCAACCCTATATACTACATGTAGACGCTAGTCTCAGCGGACTAGGGGCGGTACTACATCAGTAACACCCAGAAGGACTTTGACCGGTAGCCTACATCAGTCGCAGTCTGAAGCCCAGCGAGCAAAACTATCCAGTGCATGAGCTAGAGTTCCTCGCTTTAAAGTGGGCCATCATGGATAAGCTTCATGACTACCTCTATGGAATTACCTTCGAGATGCGAACGGACAATAACCCACTCACGTACATCATGACTTCAGCAAAACTGGACGCAGCTGGTCATCGTTGGTTGGCTGCCCTCTTCAACTACAATTTCACCTTGAAATACAAACCGGGCCCTCTGAATGTGGGAGCCGATGCCCTATCCAGAAGACCGGGGCTGGTCGCCACCCCCGACGACGACCAATGGGAAGAAATCCCCGGTCCCGGGATGCGGGCCATATGCTGCACCGCAGCCATAGTTAATGATCAAGTAGCATTCTCCGAATTAAGGGTGGCGGATTCTCTAGGGTGTGCGTCCAAAGCCATCCTGGCTGCGTACAGTGACCCCAGCGGCATGCACATCACTCCTGACAAAATCATATCCTGTAAAGATATGGTGCGTTACCAGATTCGTGACCCGATAGCCGGCGTCATCCGCCATGCTATCCAGAGAAATCGTACCGACCTACTCAAGCACGCCCCTGGTGATGTGGGGGGTATTCTGATGAGAGAAGCAGATAAATGCGAAATACGAGACAATCTACTATACCGAGTTGTGGATTATCATAATCATCCAAGTAGGAGGCAGCTGGTCCTATCTAAAATGCTACAATATTTGGTGCTAAGGTCATTACATGACGAACATGGCCATCTGGGCATCGACAAAACCTTTGGACTCGTGAGAGAGATTCTTCTGGCCAAAAATGAGAGAGGCCGTGGAGCATCATTGTCGACGGTGTAGCCGATGCATCCAATGCAAAACCCTTCCCACCAGAGCCGCCCCAATGGGTCATTTGAAAAGTACGGGTCCCATGGACTTAGTATGCATGGACTTCCTGTGTATTGAACCGGATAGCCGGGGAATCTGCAATGTGCTGGTCATCACAGATCATTACACTCGGTATGTGCAAGCCTTTCCGACGAAAGACCAAAAAGCCATCACGGTAGCCAAGGTTCTTTGGGAAAAATACTTCATACATTATGGGCTTCCCAACAGACTACATTCAGATCAGGGCAGAGACTTTGAGAGCAAACTAATCCGGGAATTATTAAAGATCTTGCATATCACCAAATCACGAACCACCCCGTACCCCCACTTTGCTAGACGTGCTGGGAACCTTAACGGGGATTCAAAAGACTGAGTGGAGTAGACATGTTGAAACGTTAGTACACGCCTACAACTGTACCAGACACGAATCTACCGGATTCTCGCCCTACTTTCTGATGTTCGGGAGAGAAGTCCGACTGCCGGTAGACATACGGTTACGGGTCTCCACTGATGGGGTTCATAACGCCACTCATTTCAAATATGTACAGAGACTAAAAGTGAACCTGCAACAGGCCTATCAGCAAGCTGAAAGATCTACGGAAAAGCTGAATGCTGGTAATAAGAAACGCTATGACCACAAGGTCAAACATCGGGACATTCGACCTGGAGATGCGGTACTTCTCCGCAACTTGGGAGTACCGGGGAAACACAAGCTGGCTGACCGGTGGCGAGAAGGAGTCTATGACGTAGAGTCGTAAATGCCTGGCCTCCCGGTCTATCGTATCAAGGACTCTGAGGCCCGGGTAAAGGTATGGCACGGAAACCATTTGCTTCCTATCCCGCAAGTGGAAGAGGATGAGCCCGAAATACCAGCTACTCCATTGGATGGAGAAACGAACCCATGTGAGGTTGGTCCAGAGACTGACAATAATACGGCCTATGAAGACCCACAGATGGGACCCTCTCAAAGGGGCCCTCCGACGCGACGAGCATCTCCCGAAGGAGCTACGGGTAAAGGGCTCGGTAAACAAACACCTAATACGGTGGCTCCCGAGAATTCTACTTTGGACCCGCAGAGTCCATGTTTTGTGCCGTCCAATGATCATGTAGAGACTGTAACCCCCACCAGGGAAGAGGCTGCGCCTCAGGACTTTAATAGTCATTCTCCTGAGGGAGTGACAGAAGAACAGCTCCGACGGAGCCAGAGAGTTGGGCAGCCTCCAATGAGGATGACCTATGATCAGTTTGGGGCACCCCATTATGAGGATCAGCAGTGGGCTCGCAATCGAGTAAAGTCCGTTATCGTTATGTTCAGTGAAATGTATAACCTTATATAAAGTGTGAAATGTATCGTTGTACGTATTCATGCATTTTTATTATACAGTATAATCGTTGTGCCAGTTGTTGTTCTAGTATTCCAAGCGGGGCCGTTGGAGTCCACAGGCTTACCCTTATCTCCGTATGCTGGGAGAATAGGGAAGGTTGCAGTGCGTGCAGGGAGTGCTTAGGTACATCGGAGGCTCTGCAGTGACCCGAGCGATTAGGGCGCCGCCATGTTTGGTGTTCGCACATGCGTGGTGAGCCCGTGGAGGTGCTGATGGAGCAGAAGTCGGGCATGCGCTGTAAGGGGTTGCGAGAGCCTGTGAAACAGGAGCTACTCCTATAGGGTGGAGCGCATGGGACTACGAGTCCCAGGAGCCTTAGCGAGACCAGGTGACGCCAGGGATCCTATAGGCGGGCGGATTCGCGGAAGAAAGGGTTAGGAGGTTGCGCAGGGGAGCACGTTGGGAGAGCTGATCAGGAGGAGGAAGGAGAAGAAGCTCTGCATGTAGGGTGGCCAGTAGCCCCTACACTAGGCCACATAGCCCCGGCCCAGTTAGGCCCTGAGTCACCATGAGTGAAGCGGACATAGGGACAGGCCATAAGATAGGAACCAGACCCCTTAGTACCAGTAGGAGAGTTGTTACACCCAGAGACTGTCGTATTACCATACCGGAGGTTTGGGCTCAGACCTCGGCCAGCACAGCAGTCGCCAACTGGGTGGGATCGCCCCGTAAGGTATCCCTGTAGTGTCTTCATCGTGGGATCCTTTGTGAAGTTCCTTTGCAGGCCCGAGCACTGGAGCGCTCGGCAGGTAACCTCAATAAGTGCTCCAACTATAAGATCAGAACATTGTGACTGCGCAGTCACACACACACATACCCTACTTTGGGGGTGGGGGAACTGTGGTGTGGGGAACTGGACACGGTGTGGGTACATGGTGAAGGGGTCGCGTCCTGCGAGACGCAGTAGTATAGTGTCTCCTATATGGAGGGACACCTGTTTGATGATATGCAAGGTTATGGTTGCCATTAGTAAAGTCATTTGTTATTTTATATGCTGTGTGTATTATATTACATTATTGTCCTGTGAGGAACAACTTCCACTCTGCTGGGAGCCATCACAGGTGGAGGCGTTGCACTTGGTAAGAGGTTATCGGTATTCATATGTGTTGCCCCAGGCTCTCCGTGGCGGAGGCTTAGGCCCTGCGAGCCAACAGGTTGAACAGCATTGGTAGTGCACTGTATTCAATAGGAAACAGGGCTACATAAAATTATATAAATACATAGATTAAATAATTTTGGTGGATGTAGTCTATTAACTATGCAATGACTCTCACTAATGCTGGAAAGGGATCTGTGATTTCTTTGTGCAGTAAATTGCATGTAATTAAATTTGTCATGCTTCTACAAAAGTAAATAGCTACATTTCCATATTATGCTAATTTTTTAGTAGATACAGGAATTAGTGGATGAGAATCTTTGATGTAAGTACAACATAAAACAAAGATTTTACATTTTAGACTACTTTTTTCTCCTTGGCCCCTTATTTACTATTATAGAAAATTCACAATGTTGTCACTATGATACCAAGGGTGTTGAATCTCTTATGAAAGATATGAATGGAATCTCAAATCAGTGCCTCTAATTGATAACAAAGGTTCACTATTCATTTATTAATTTACCTGGTCTTTTTATTTGTGCATCCAGGCAGTCAATGTAATTGCCAATGTTATGACTCTACTTGCCAATCACTGCCTAGTGAATCCTCTGTGTCTGCTCCAGTGATGTTAGGTTCTTTCTCTTTCTCTTCTGGCTGATCTTCTGTGTTTAGTTTAATCATTATCAGAAGCTTCCGGATTCTACAGAGTTTTCTTTGTGCAGTGTAGAAGCTTTTCGGCTGCTCAACAACCCTCATTGCTATCTTTCATACCACAATGGAGCTGATGCAGAGGAGATACAGTACAGATAGAAAAGGGTCACTGTGTAAAGAGGGTGATAGAAAAGTGTGAAGGCGACAGGGGAACAGAAACATGGAAGGAATCGGCAAAGTGAGGTAAAACCGGCACAGTTGAAGAGTGTGAGATGAGTGGGGCTTAGTGAAAAGGCTTTAAATTAACATATGTTTTACTTTGAAGTGACCTCTTATTTCATTGTTTAAACATGTTACTGTACAGTATATAATGTAATGACATATACACACAGATTAATTGAAAACATATCTTTCCAGCTGATACTCATCAGACACTAATTAAATAGCTGATTTGTCATGAAATGTATCATGAAGTGAGGTGCTTCTCCAGATTAATATGTTTAAGCAATAACAAAAGTATTAACATTTCTGTGTTTTTATTGTAAATTAAATAAGTTGAGAATATAAGTCATTGGGTTTCATGGAACCGTGGTGTGTCACAAACGTCTTCAAAAAGTGCCATGGTCCCATGGGAAAATCTCTGACAGCTCAGTAGGCATGTCCCACACTGCATGGCAACATAGGCCCAGATCCACAGAGGTCCATTAAGTCGGAGCTCCTACTGGTTCATTATCAAAATGTATGGATAAAACACCACTGGCCTGCGTTAGCCATATGCTAAAGAAGATGCCATGGATATATTGAAATAGAGTATATACCTGGCATCTGCCTTCCATAAAAATGTATTAACCCCTTAGAAACCTTTGTGGCCATGAAGGCATGCATCCCTTCCTCTTCACAAAGGCAGGCAATTGTTTAAAACCTCTACGCCATGCAATGGGTAGAAAGGTAGTTAGGGTGTCTGTATTAACCCCATGGCCACCTTAGTGATCTTGATGCATTCTTTAATGACCACTATGGCTTCTAAAGGGTTATTACATGTCTTGAACCAATTTTTGCGCCTAGTATTCACTTTGGCTTTCTATATTGCTAAGGCAAAATAAGAAATCAAAGCAGGCCATGTCAGCTCCTGGGACAAGGCCCCACAAATTGCTGCAACTTGGCGCAAGGTTTGACTAAGACCTAAAAATCAATTAACTTAACGGCTTTCTGTGGATATGTTTGAGGTGATCCTCACCTCTTTTTCATATCATTAAACTAACGGCTGTTAAAGATAACAGCAGCCTGTCTTGCAAACAAACTGGGAGTATGATGTGTGATGGAGTGGAGTGGATGTGGAGTGGGCAGGGCCACAGAAAGTTTTCACAGGGCCCAGGACTACAGTTCTGCCTCGCCCCCTCCCCCCCGAGCCCCATTTCACATCTCGCGAGCCCTCTCTATTTCCCTCCCTCTTCTCATGAATTTCTCTCTCCTCCGTCTCACCCCTCACTCTTTCCATGAATTACCCCACTCACTCAATTCCCCTGCATCTCACTCTTAAGCCCTCTTTTCCTCACTCACCTCCTCTCTCACTCTCCCCCCTCCATAAATTACCCAACTCAATCTCCCTCCTCAGATGCTTTCTCTCCCCCCTCATATAATTCCCCTCACAAAATATACCAAAACACCACGCCCACAAATGCAATAAACTTCCCACCCCCAAATACATACAAAAAAAATCCCCACCCCCCAAATATATACAGCACCCCCCAAATATATACAATTTCTGCTACCCCCCAAATATATAAAAAAACAAATATATACAACCCCCCCAAATACATACAAAATAAACCCACCTCCCCAATACAGTACATATAACCCCCCATACATATAAAAAAGTCATCCAATACTCACACAAAAATAAGCCCAAATGCTCATATAAAAAAATCTCCAATTGCTTATACAGTATAAAAAACCTAATGTACCTAATGTACCTTGGTGATGGTCAGGCTTGGCTGCCAGGGTGAGGTGACTGCCGGGGAGAGTGACTGATGGGGGGGGGTGGGATCTAGGGGGGGGCGACTGCTGAGGGGGGAGCTGCCAGGGGGGTGACTGATTAGGAAAAGTGACTGCCAGGGAGGTGATTTCTGGGGGCAGGGGCGACTGCAGAGGAGGGGGCCGCCGGGGCGGGGGGGTGACTGCCAGGGAAGGTGACTGCCGGGAAGTGTGACTACAGGGTCAGAAAGGTCTGTCACACACTGACGTCAGAGGGCCCAGCATGGGAGAGAGGAAGAGGCCTGCCGGTGGGGAGAGCTGGGGCCTGGCGGAACTGCTTAGTCCAGCCACCGGGCGCGCACCGCCACCGGCCCCCCGCCACTACAGGGTCCAGGAAACTTGTACTGACTATCCCCCCCACTCGGCTGCCCTGGGGGTGGGTAAGAGGAGGTTGATGAGTTTAGAGGGTGTACATGCAAAAAGGAAGATGAGTGTTATGTGTAAGCAAGGAGAGTATGAGTGAGGGCTTAAAAGCAGGTGTGCTTCTGCTCTAAAAAGGTTGAGAAAAACTGCATTAAAGCAGTTTTCAATGATTCTATAACATTTTGTGACAAAAAGAGCAATGGATTTATTTGTGTCAGTTGTACTGGAACCAGACCACTGTACACACTAAGAAATGCACAATATTTTGAATAGCCACAGTCAATGTATTTGCTTGCTGATGTGAGTCCGGATAGTGATGTTAGTGAATAAAAACCTACTTACACGGCCATGTGTAAGCAAACAGTGCTTATATGGTATCTTTACTTTGTCCTTCTATCAGTGGGAGCCTTCGTGTAGTCTCCAGCTGGATGCTTCTCTGGATGGAGGCTGTCAGTTCACCCCGTCATGGGAGAATTTCCCGAAGTCAATAAATGTGTGTGGAGAATGTATTAGGATAAAAACACAGATATTTATTTTAACAGCACAAGTACAAACTCACATAAGCATTGTTAATATGCTGAAGATATGTATTTGTAGTTTAAAGTCCAACACTGTTATCCCATTTCATGAATAAGATTGGATTGTATTAACACCGATTGTATGACTATGTTTCTTATGTAAATGAAACGTCATTTGTATATCACTTAATATTTCACTATATAGATGTACTGCACCGACACACTTTATTCGAGCAAATACCCAGTATGTACCTGGCAGATACCTGGAATGCGCCGCTCCTCACCTCTGACAAGCCCCGTTGCGTTTGCCTTCCCAGCCTGGGTTCATGCCTGGCTGACGGGCGGCTGATCTGTTAAATGATAATGATTAGGATTTAATAGGCTGCAATGCTTCGCGTGTCTACCAGATGGCATAAATTCATGAATTGTAATGCAGTATATATATATATATATATATATATATATACTGTGCAGTATTGCAGCCAGCGGGAATAAAATGCTTCAATCCCTGCCTGGAAAATACCTCAATGCACTCGGGCAGAAAACAGTCACAAACCTCAATACACCCGGGTATACCCGAATTCGTGGGACTAGCCGAGCTCGAATAAAGTGTGTCGCCAGTGTATTAGTATAATGCTTTCACTTTTATAGATATATATATTCATCAACATGTCTCCCTGCAAGACTAAATAAAATAAAATATTCCTCTATTTGATAACTTAAAACCCTTTCTCTGTATCTGAGATCATTACCCCAATATACGAGTTATAATTGCTCCTATTCCTCATCACAGTTATCCAGTTCATTTAGGATAATTAAGTGATAATGCTTTAAAGTAACATTAGAATAACAAATAAGATCATCCCCCTCCTCAGTATAATAGTGGATGAATTATCTAATGAATAAACAGCTTAGCATATTCCTCCTTAATAACAAAAGATTTAAAACTACTTCTAAATGACGGTTCATATCATATATATTGTGTAAAGTACTGTGTGTGTTGATACTATGGTCATTGGAATCTCTGTGACACGTATATATACTTAACACCTAAGTTTGTAACCTATTTTGATATAAGAAAAACACCTGTGCCATTAGAACCGATTTAATCATTTTACATTGTTTAATTAATTGTTGAAGATATATAAGAGTCCATTTACCTTAGCTAACACACTCCCGACGAAGCCGAATGCAGTCTATGCAGACTGGGCGAAACGCGTAGAGTGGTATTATTTTGGACTAGAAGGGGATCCGTAGTACTCAAGCCGAGGAGCCGTGACGTCACACGCTGGGACGGGCGCAACGAGACAGGCCCTGACAGCAGACTACACGGAGAGGAGGCTCAGAAGACCCAGGGGAGGCGGTGAGAGCGCTGTGACCCTCCGTTTTTTCACAAATGATGTGATAAATGCTTGTTTTTAATATGCACATTGCAAGTGCGCACTTTTATATCTTTTTTACATAAATTTGAATATCAGACCGATCGCACTATGTAGTGTTCTCTTGTCTCTCCTATACATAACCGCATATTGCTGAGTGTGTCCCTGAGGGAGATCCAGACTGCGTCCATTCCACACAGGTAGCAGCCCTAATTGCAAACTGCTTTATATACATCTGAATCTTGTGAGTAGGCTGAACACTCGAGCCAAGATTACAGCATAAGCCAAACTGTTTGCATCCTCACTCATCATTAAAATACTAGCATAGTAGTGTCACGGTTGTGCTCGCCACAAACCAGGGTCGGACCACATGGCTGAGGTGGGGTTGTATAAGCACCGTCCTTAGACCGCGTAGGCTGATCTGGATTGCGCAGTACGTAGTCGTACATAGCAGGGTCAGGACTGGAGAGAGCAGCGTAGTCAGTGGATGAGCCAGGGTCAGGATTGGAGACATCATGGTTAACGTAGTCCAAGCAGGGAGTCGGCAACAGGAGATCAAGCAGGTCTTCCTGCTTCAGCAAAATTGCTGCAGGTCGGGAACGGGGTTTGCACGAGTGGCGTCCACAGCCCATGGCGCCGGTCTCAGGAAGGAGAAGGCTGACCGGAGAGGGCACACCGCCAGGCAGCACTGGTAAACCAATGCTCAGTGCAGGAGTCCAGGACGAGCCTGTGCGGGGAGAGAGAGCTACAGACCTCAGGACTCAGAGACAGGCCTCTGCTATGGGAAGGGCAGCAGGCCTCAGGAAACAGGGAGCTGAAGTTACGCTGGTGATCCACAGCTTCAGCACAGGAAGCAGGACATGGCCTCTGCAATGGAGAGAGAGCAGCAGGCCCCAGGAACCAGGAACTAGGAACATGAACAAGGAACAAGGAACATGAACAGCAACAAGGCGGCCAAACAGGTAGCTGTGGCAAACACAGTGAACATCCAAAAAGGCTTATGCTCGGCAGAGAAGGAATGCAGTACTTAAAGGCCAGAGGGCCAATCCCCAGAGGAGGGTGTGAGGGCACTGCTCCAATGAGTGAGTACAAGGCTGGAGCTGCAGTAAATAGCTTGCACAGCTGCTGTAGATACCAGGGGGAGTGTTCCAGGACTGCACAGGTCTGTAAGGCAAGGTAAGCAGTAAACTGAGGTGTGGATTCCTTACAAGTAGTGATAAAATGAAATAAAAACAACTACTAAAAATGTCTTAAAAAAATTCAGAGATTAAAATAGCATACCATGGATATCATCCTAAAGTGTCCTTGTATGTATCTGCACCTCAAAATCCATATTAGAATAGTAGTCTTTTGACTACATCTATTGAATTCTCCTCAAACTGAACTAGCAGAATGGATGCACATTAAATGACATTTGGCAAATTACAAAAAATTGTGCTGGTTTAACCCCTTGATGATTGAGCAAATGAAAAAGGGATGTCAGAATACAATATTCATTATTAACTATGTTCTGAAGATATTGCACATGGCGCAAACTTAAAATGGAACCTTAATAAAATGGCCCCTACTCGTCATCCCTAAAACTTTAGAAGATGGTGGGGAAAAGAGATATTAAAGTGACTACTATGATGGATGCTCTCTAGACGAAGGCCCCTATATCTATGTCCATATTCAACCCACTTGGGATAAGGGTCTTCAGACTATAAATCCAAAAAGTCTTCTTCTTGCAGAAGCTCACTAGCCTATCTCTTCCCCTCCAATTTTGAGGTACACATTCTATCCCTCTGTAAATCAACCCTGCTGGGTTGCCAGAATGAACTAGGTGAAAATGTCTGGAGACACTCTGTGTGGTGAGTTTTTTCCTACTGTTACCCATGTGCTCCAGTATGCGGACACGCAAGGGTCTTGATGTGCGTCCGACATACTGTAGTCCACATGGGCATTCTAGCAGATACACCATAAAATGAAAGGGATGAAGTAGCGCCAACCAAAAGACCCCCTAACAATATACACCAGCACAGAAAAGGGAGTGTAATATGGATGTACAAAGATTTAAAATAAATAAATATTGTACTTAAACTCCCGCAGCTAGAGTCCAAGGAGGTGATTCCAATTCCTCCAGAAAACGTTAGCAGAGAAGAAAAAAGTCACCCAGCGCGTGGATTCAAGTCGCCATCCCCGATGTACGCCACTGGGTGAACACCAGCCGGATACTTCTGGTGCAAGACAGCTCCCAGCCTGTTGAAACTGGCATCCACATGGAGGACATATGGCTTTTCCGGATCGGCGTAAGCCAGGATCTGAGCTTTCTTTAGGCTTTTCTTGAGTCTGGTGAATGCCTTTTCGCATGCAGATGTCCCCTTGTCACCGAAGGGTGTTCAGGGAGAAAGGCCCTTCTGCCGAAGTTCCTCAGTGTAGATTTTTAGTAGGTTGGCCTGGCTTTTGGTGCCTTGGCCTGGCTAGAGTATCCTTCTACGAACCGGCGATAATACCCACAGAACCCCAGAAATGAGCTAGTTCCATCACATTTTCGGGTCTCGGCCAGTTCACCACGGCTGAATACTCGGCTTCCTCAGGCTCGATGAATCTGTGTGGTGTCCATCTGCAGGTTTAAATACCCCTCTGATGGTGTCTGATGAACTTCAAAGCTGGGTGGGAAGCAGTGAGGCAGATACTTGAGAGATTCCATGATTCACCAAGAACAAAAGGAGTTTTTATTAGAGGGCATACAGTTTGTCCTAGACCATACTATAATGTGCTTTGGTTTAACGGCATGTACAATCTTCAGAAATGTGGAACAGCGATGGGGTTCAGGTTCACACTCAGCTATGCCAATATTTTTATGTCCAATTGGGAAACAGAGAATGTTTGGTCAGAACATCCTTTTGGTGCAAACCTGGTCCTCTGGAGGTGGTACATAGATGACGTGTTGTTTATTTGGAAAGGGAGTGAACACGAGCTTAATTCTTTCCTACAATACATTAATAAGAATCATATCAATTTACTGTTCACTTCATAGCGGAGCCAGAAAGAAATAGATTTTTTGGACTTGACTATTTATGTTGAAAATAACGCTCTAAAGACCAAAACCTTCTTCAAAAAATTAGTGTCAAATAACTATCTATTGAACTCGAGTTGTCACAAAAGACAGTGGATTGATAACATCCCTTTCGTACAATTCCGGTGATTATGCAGGAATTGCCCGGAAGATGGAATCTTCAAAGAACAGACTAATAAACTAAAGGAGATATTTATTGAGAGGAAGTATGACACAGACCTGATTGAGTGTAGCTGCTCTAGTTATCGCATTGTCAAACGAGAAGATATGTTGGTGCCATGAGCGATAGAGCAGACTAATGAGTACAATACACCATTTGTAACCAAATTTAATAGAGATGCCAGTAGAATAAAAAATATAATTAGGAAACACTGGCACCTGGTCCAGAAAGACCCTGTGTTGATAGGACAACAGATCATCCCAAAGTCATCTTTACAAAAGCTGCAAATCTGAAAAGTAAACTTGCACCTAGTACATTTAGAAAGCAAGTGACTGAGATAACGCATCACTGGCTACCGAAACCAACAGTTTTTTTCAGCTGCCATGGGTGCAAAGCATGCACAAAACCTCTAAAAGAGGACACAATTCAGCTCTCACACAATAGGGGAATATTTTAATATGAAAGATTTTATTAATTGCAGGACTATTTTTGTGTTGTATCTTCTGGAATGCCCATGTGGACGCCAGTATGTCGGATGCTCATCAAGACCCTTGCGTGTCCGCATACTGGAGCACATGGGTAACATTAGGAAAAACTCACCACACACAGTGTCTCCAGACATTTTCACCTAGTTCATTCTGGCAACCCAGCAGGATTGATTTACAGAGGGATACAAGGTGTGCCCCACAATTGGAGGGGAGGAGATAGACTAGTGAGCCTCTGTAAGAAGGAGAGTTTTTGGATTTACAGTATAGGCTGAAGACCCTTATCCCAAATGGGTTGAATGTGAACTTGATATAGGTGAGTTCGTCTATACAGCATCCATAGTAGTCATTTTAATATCTCTTTTCCCCACCTTCTTCTAAAGTTTTAGGGATGACGGGTAGGGGCCACTTTATTAAGGTCCATTTTAAGTTTGCGCAATGTGAAATATGTACAGAACTCAATTAATAATGAATATTGTATTCTGACATCCATTTTTTCTTTGTTCCTTTTCGATTTTTAGAGATCACCTCAATCGTCAAGTGGTTAAACCAGCACAATTTATTGTTATTTGCCAAATGTCATTTAATGTGCATTCATTCTGCTAGTTCAGTTTGAGGAGAATTCAATAGATGTAGTCAAAAGACTACTATTCTAATAGGGATTTTGAGGTGCTGATACATACAGGGACACTTTAGGATGATATCCACTGTATGCTATTTTAATCTCTGAATTTTTTAAAGAAATTTTTAGTTGTTGTTTTTATTTCATTTTATCACTACTATGCTAGTATTTTAATGATGAGTGAGGAGACAAGCTCCTTTTAGATTCGTCTATGTGCCATTCCCTTCATGTTACTGATCGCCCATCTGTGCTACAAATTCAACTAAATGATAGATGAGTTTATTGATTAGCGATCACTATTCCAGTATGATCTAAGTGCTGCAGATAAATACAATGACATCTAAGGATGCTTTACACTACATGCCAGTTCCAATCTTGCATCTCTTACAAGTTTTTTAAAAGTTTCCAATGTTAGCAGAAGTGGTCAGTTTACGAATCAGGATTATTCTATTGTGGAATAAGGTTGTAGACTGGAGACAATCATTTTATTGTGTTCACCAAGAATTGAATAAGGACATTCTCACATCATGAGTGAAGGTAAACAGCCGTAAGAAGCATTATCTTATTGGCTACAGCTTTGAAGTTCATTAGACACCATCAGAGGGGTATTTAAACCTGCAGATGGACACCACGCAGATTCATCGAGCCTGAGGAATGTGAGTATACAGCGAAACGCGCTGCTCTCATCTGCGTGACTTTTTGTTCCACAGCAGCCTCCTTAGCTGTCTGCGTTCTAGCAGCATTCCAAAGCTGTATGCCGGACGCGGTAGCTTGGACATGCCTGTACCACAGTGATCACAGACTCTGCCTTTGCTGCCGAGGACTTGCTTACAGAACATGAGAGTTTGTACTTGTGCCTTTAAAATAAATATCTGTCTTTTTATCCTAATACATTCTCCATGCACATTTATTGACTTCGGGAAATTCTCCCATGACGGGGTGAACTGACAGCCTTCATCCGGAGAAGCATCCAGCTGGAGACTACACTTAGGCTCCCACTGATAGAGGGACAAAGTAAAGATACCATATAAGCACTGGTTAATCCTGCCAGTAGCATATGCTTGTCTCATAGATTAAGCCATGCACGTGTAAGTACACACGGCCGGTACAGTGAAATTGTGAATGGCTCATTAAATCAGTTATGGTTCCTTTGATCACCATATAAGCACTGCTTACACATGGCCTTGTACTGTCACGGCCGAGTTTATTCTAACATTTACCCGGTCTCGGCCGCGACAGATACCGGGCGCGCGCCGAGGTGTCCCGTGCGCGCGCCGGAGCCTCGGAGGATCGGTCCTCTGATCGAGCCCGGAGCCCCCCACAGCATCCCACACATTGCGGGACACCAGGCTCCCTTCGGGGAGCCCTGGGCATGCACGCCGTGCGCGCACACTCCCGATGAAGCGTGACCGCGCATCGGTGACGCGCGGCACGCCGAGGGGATTTGCCATCAAAGCCGGGAAACCTCGCGGCTTGCGGCTCTAGCCGTTTTAGAATAAACTTGGTCGGTACTGTAAGTAGGTTTTTATTCACTACCATCACTATCCTGACTCACATCACCAAGCAAATGCATTGACTGTGGCTATTCCAGCTCTTGTGCATTTCTTAGTGCGTACGGTGGTCTGGTAAATTTATTAGCCAATCCACCATTTGGCAATTTGTTTATCATTGTATCTGCGATCCCCTTATTTTCTCTTCAATTATTGTATCCACTTGGGGATCCCGGAAAGATCCTTGGGGTTGAGCAGCAGATATTGGACTCCGTCGTAGTGCACCATTATATGGGTGCATGTAGGAGGAGTCCTCTACTATGGTAGTATCGCCTCCGTTTTTATTGATGTTTATCATTTTATAGAGAGAGCGCCTAAGTACTTTTTTCGGCACAGTTACACTGGAACAGCTGATTACTAACCAAATAACATACAGTATGACAGTATTTGGGGGTAGTGATGTATTGCTTAGATATAGTGTATTTTATATTAGTATTTGTGCATCAGCCATTCCTAAGTATTCCTGACATCCTTTGTAACAGTGAATTTGTGTATTTAAGCAAAGTTTGTGTTTATTTCTTCCAACCATGTATGTGAGTGATGGATACAGTTACTATGCCTACGATGTAAGGTCATATGGCTCTTTACACATTTGCTACAATTTTCATGAAATTAGGGTTAACATTTGTAAAGCACGTGTGATGAGATTTGCACATGTCTACTTACGTATCACTTACAATAACTTTTCCGATATCCTTGTGAATATCTTTCAAACTTCACAAATTGTTACAAAGGTACAACGTAAATAGGTTTGCTTGGTGTTTCCTTATCATATTGTGAAAATGTACAGTATTTTCTAGATTGCCACATTTCAAAATATTATTTGTTTATTATACCTTAATACTTGGATTTGTAAAAAGGTTTTGTTTGAAACCCTGACAAGATTTCAATTATAGTATGTTTTATACTGTAGTAGGGATTTTCTTTACTCTCTTCTTCCAGCTCTGAGCTACCTGCTGACTAAAACATTGATCATAAAAAAATAATTAGTTACGTACACAGTGATGTTATTTTCTCGTTTCCACATGATTTGCTAATATTTTATTTATTTATTTATTTACTGTAGTCCATTTTTTCATTTCTCTTTAAAACCCAAAACCTAATTGCCACCTACATACCAATTTTGAGTGAAGAACAGAAAGATCCATAATCAATGAAGTAATTATTTTCTGTTGTACTCCTTCAAATTGCTACAAGTTACTGTGTAGCAGGGACTAAAGTTACTTAAAATATTCAGTAGTATTATCACTCCAAAGCATACATTTATCTTATGGAATTAAGCATCCTAGCATCTGTTGCTTCTACTGTTGGCAGTAATACTGAGTAATACTGAGCAACTGCTATCAAAACCAAATTTAGCTGAAATTGGCAAAACTATAGAAAGCAAATCAAGCGATCACTGTAAAATAAGACATACAACACAGTTATGATATGAAGCAATATGGAACACCGGTGCATATGGAAAAAATAATTGGAAATGTGTGCATTTGATGTACTAACTTTGCCACGCTATATTTCATGTAACCATCTAACTGAAAACCATAGCAAAAACTGAAGTGACGTGAGTGGAATATTCCTGTAAACACTGGGTTTAATATTAATAAAAGACAAAATAAGTAAAGTCAATCAAAAATAGAGCTTATCTCTCATAAAAAAAACTACAAACCAGGTAAATACATAGATTACAATCTTTCAGGACAACTCAGATCCCTTCTTAGGACTTGATGCATTAAGGTCTATTAAATCATGACTTATAGCAGTGGTTCCAAAACTGTGCGCCGCGGCACCCTGATGCGCCGTGGCTTGGCTAGAGAGGCGCCGCGATCAGGGCCGCCAGCAGTGGGAAACTAGGGCTGCTAATTAATTAATTTAAAAAAAAAAACCCTCTGAAGCCGGCGCCGGGTCTCCCTGGCAGCGCCGGAAGTAAGAGAGAGGGAGGCCCGGCGCACGTGCTGGAGGAGCAGCACCGGGAGACAGATGTCTCCAAGCAGCACTGCAGCCTCCCCCCCCTCCCTCCCCGCAGCACACCGGCCCTCCCCCCGCAGCACATCGGCCCTCCCCCCACGTGGCACAGGCCCCCTCAGCACTGACCTCCCCTGTGCAGGGACTGGGCCGTTCAGCCATACCCCCCTCTCCCCCTGCAGCATCGGCCCCACGCATCACCGGCACGCCCCCCCACCCCCCGCCCCCGCAAGCCACCGGTCTGACCATCATCCCAAGGTAAATATATGTATTGGGGGTGTTGGGGTAATTTGTATATGTATTGGGGGCATTGGGGTAATTTGTATATGTATTGGGGGTGTTGGGGTAATTTTTATATGTATTGGGGGTATTGGGGTAATTTTTATATGTATTAGGGGTGTTGGGGTAATTTGTATATGTATTGGGGGGTGTTGGGGTAATTTGTATATGTATTGGGGGTGTTGGGGTAATTTGTATATGTATTGGGGGTGTTGGGGTAATTTTTATATGTATTGGGGGTGTTGGGGTAATTTTTATATGTATTGGGGGTGTTGGGGACATTTGTATATGTATTGGGGGTGTTGGGGTAATTTGTATATGTATTGGGGGTGTTGGGGTAATTTTTATATGTATTGGGGGTGTTGGGGTAATTTTTATATGTATTGGGGGTGTTGGGGTAATTTTTATATGTATTGGGGGTGTTGGGGGTAATTTTTATATGTATTGGGGGTATTGGGGTAATTTTTATATGTATGGGGGTGTTGGGGTAATTTTGATATGTATTGGGGGTGTTGGGGAAATTTTTTA